>NC_034602.1:76592916-76639658 GCF_900095145.1 Mus pahari | reverse complement strand
ATTGGCATAAGACTTGTATTGCCATAATTTTTTATAAATATTAAAATAATATAGATTTAGTAAAAATTCTCACCTGAAACAGGGAAGCTTGCTAAGAAAGAAAAAAAAAATCCACCATTTAGCGTATTGATTGACATATCATTTGTATTGGCATAACATTTGATAAACAATAAAATAACTTAGATTTAGTAAAAAAAATCTCACCTGAACCAGGGAAGCTTTCTAAGGAAGAAAAATAAGTGTCTTTTTAGTTTATAGATTGAAATAGAATTTATATTGGAATAATATTTAACATAGACTTCATAAATGTAAATTCATCTCTACTTTGCAATTAAGAATGTTTAAGTTTATCTCAGCCTTGAGAAGCCCACATTCACTGTAGAGTGTATAATAATATCTCCAATATTCTCCTTTGTCTTTTAATGCCGTGCTTATATCAAAAAGTTAATAAACTTAAACTCTGCCTCAAAAATAGTAGAAAAGATAAATTTACATGTTAATATTCAGATCAATATTTATCTAATTATTATTTATGTTCAAGCTACAATAAATAGGCTACTTAGAAAAATAAAAATAGATGTGAATAAAACTCATTTATATTACTTCTATAATAGAATACGAACTTGCATTATAATGGATGAAACATTACCTGGAGAAGTTGGTTGTACTTAAACTGACTCTGAAGCTGTTCCTGTGTAAAATGAAAAAAAAAATTTCAATTTCATATACACAATTTGGTAGTTTTAGATAGTAAACGTGTAATGTCTTTTTCTGGGACTAAGGGTAGCCAAATTATTAATTTACACCAAGTGGATCTATTTCTTTCATAATCATTAAAAATGCTATAAAAAGTTTGCTTTAATTCAAATCATAATGGAGATATCTCTAAGTGTGATTATTAGTCAGTTACATTTGCAATATTTCTCAGGCTGGATAACCAGAAAATGAAAAATACTATTTGCTTTTCTTACTTTAAAAATTAGGTTTTACAAAGAATTTAGAGTTCTACATGAACCAAGTTAAAATGTTTCTAGTACTAGTTAAAACTTATTTAGAGATGACCACGTGTTAATGTTAATACATTAACAGTAATTCAATGTTTATTTTATTACAAGACATAGTGAATACATCAGAGTGATTGAAAGCACAGCTTCAATTGGGGATTGTTTGACAAATTAATATGCCATCATTTAGAAGGAGTGTCATTCAGATTCAAAAGTAATAAACCATGACACATTAAATAAAATCTTTAGCTTAAAGGAAAGAGTCATAAACCTAGGTAAATGTTGTTAGTTTAAATTTTAGAAATTAACAACTAGACATTAAGATTTCATGAGACTACATATTACAACTCAGACTGATATCAAGGATATAGAATATGAGTATAATGTTCTTGCTCATTGCTTGACTTTTGGTTTCTGAAAGATTCACTGAAGTCTTACCAGGGTGCACTGGTTGATTATGTCTTCATTTACAATGTTTTTCTGCTAAAATTAAAAAAAAAAAAAGAGGCAGACATATGAGGGTTATAATTTTGTTTTTTACTTAGGTAAATAATAGCATATTGTTAACATACGTTAAATGTAGCAAATATATCTTACCTCAGTGATATTGGGAATAGCTTCCTCAGATTCCTAACAAAATGAGGAAAATAAAGATTTATCGTTGTGTCATATGCTCGTTTGAGGTGTTATACTAACAAATCGAACACTGTATTACTGAATCACTGTCCTAAACTGATCTTAAGACAGAAGCTCCTGGGTAACAAGACGAAGTTGCTGATTTGGGTTATAGTTTTATATTTATACTCCCTTCTTGATTTTATTTTCCTTGGACATTTCTCAGAACGTTGTGATCGATGGAAATAACCGCCTGTAAAAAATTAACATAACTTCCCCCTTGTCCTACATTTTATTTCGATAGCTGTAAATTTCACTCATAAAATCAAAGCATTGAATTCAGCATCTTCTGTGCCTATTGTCTTTTTTTCTAGGTTAGCAAGAGACAAAGAATGAGTACTACTGATACTATCTCAGAGTCAGGATAATCTAGATCCAAGTGACTTCTATACTCAACAGAAGACATACACACCATTTACTTGGAAGTTATCACTTAATAAGCTCAAATTCTACAAAAAAAAAATGAGAATGACAAAGAAGGCAACTAAATTTACAACGAATAATCAAAAAGGAGGACACAACATATGGCCCAGAAATAATCCTTAAATTCATCTTTGACAAGTAGTGGCTTTCTCATTTTACTGGATGATAATTACATGCTAAAACTAATATAATCTCATACACAGAAATTTTAAGGCATGGACATCTTATGTTGTAGTTACATATCGCACTACAGATGTTCGCAGATGTCTCCCAGGTAGCTGGATCTTGGAGTGAGAATAAAACCTTTACCTCGCTTGATGAGCTGATTGAAGAGTCTTCCTGTGAAGAGGGAGAAAACGGTGTCATGGCCTCCTGAAGGTTTTAGAATTTGAAGACAACAATCTCATGGTGCAGAAAGGGTTATTTTAGTGTTGAAACAAGCTATGCAAAAAGATTCACGGTCACTGTATTTCCTTATCAATTCTACTTGAAAAATTATGTGAGGGAAATTCTAATAACTCAGCAAGAGAGAAAGATCTAAACAGTCATTTTCATCTATTTAAACAAAGACAACTAATAGTATCATTATATATATGCAGAATTAATGATTTTTTTGATAAAATAAAAATTAAGTTATAGTATTGAACAAGGCTATTTAAGACAGGGAGGGTCAATGTTTATTCTCACATACTTTGGCCATACTTGCTATGAATAAACAGAAAACATTAATAATAACAGTCTCATTATAGGAATAAGATTTGGATAATGAGATTCAAATCATATACCCTTTGGTATGGTTATGCTTTCTTCTAACTCATGCAAATGTATGCATATATAGTTTTATCTCCAATAATCCATTTCAAAGGATGGATTTTAATATTCCACTGATTGTTGGCTTCTAGAGATAATTGACTGTATACATAATAGGCAGATGGAGTTTCTTCCCATGTTTCAGAATAGGCAGCACAGCGCACTTAGCTGAGGTTGCTGTTATGTGGATCACTTCTGTTTCAGCGCTGTACTCAAGACTAGAAAAGGGGGTTTCTTGGTCCCAAATGTCAGCAAAGTGTTCTGCAGTCTCTGAATTTGAAGCACACTTTACTTCTTAGTTTTTGTTTTCACAAATAAGCAAATCTTTTTTGTTGTTGTTTTATGAATACTATTTAAATGGCTTAAATTCTTACTTCCAATTATAACCAGAACACAATGTGCATTCTTTAATTTTTAAAATGAAATACACTTCTCTGAGAAGTTCAAGAAATAAAATACTTCTAAATTCCTTTTCCTAGTGTGTGCAGCATAAGATAACTTGCTTAAAAAGCAGCAGACTTTACTCAATATGTGCAGTGAATATTGCTGTGGTTCCTTAAAATGAAAGAACCTCACCTGAGCACTTGCCATTGCTTGTTCCTAAGGAAAAGAAGCAAGAAGAATTTTTGTTTTTCATGACAAACACTCACTCGAAATTAATTACTACCAATTCAAATAGATGCTAGCAAAAACTAAAGACCCAGGACAGTGTCTCAGATTTGAGGGAATCAAAACAACAACAACAAAAAACAAAAACAAAACAAAACAAACAACAACAACAACAAACTTGCTAAGCTGAAGTCTTCACCTTCCTAATTTGCATTTCCAAGATTAATTCAAATCTTTTGAGTTCTTCTACATTGGGAATGATTGTAACACATATTACTGTATCTGTGAGCAATGCAACCTTTTGTTTTCTTTTAACTTGACTTCTGGGCATTGAACAGAAACACTGTATAAAAGGCATATAATAGATAAAAATGTACTTGAGTAGAGAGTGGTTCAAGGGTGCATAGATACTTAAGAAATGATTTTTTTCTACTTAATATCCTGTGCCCAGGTTTTAGCATTACAGTATTAGAAAGACGCCCTCCTCTCCAGAACTGAAGTTCCAAATAATAGTTTGACTTCTACTTAATTCCGGCAAACATGTATCAGTATCTTTTCTTTCTAGGTGTTAGAGATATTTGGAGGATTATCAGAATTATTCTCTCATTTGGATAAGGTAACTTTTTTTTTTTTTAATGTGTTTTACCCCCATATTCAGAGAAGTGGTTTTAAAGCAATGGGCTTTACCTCAGATGCTGTATCCATAGTTACCTGTAAGAAAAGTTTTCAATCATTAAATAGATTTAAGAAATTACACACCACTGAGCTTAATCATTTTGAGAACTATAGGCTCTTTTAATACTGAATTTTTTTTTTAAAAAAGTAGTAAACAAGCAAGTTTAATCATTGTGATCAGTGAAAGAATACTGAAGTTTCATGATGAAAAATGTTCTTGGGCCACATATAATGCTTTTAATCACCCCTGCCAATGCCTTCTTTCAGCCTTCATAGTACATGAAGATTTTGGACTACACTGTTCAGTCACCGCGTGATATGTGTATCTTACTTCATCATAGTTTTTCAGTTAAGTTCATAAAATCAGGAACTCTCAAGTTATCAGTAGAATCCATTAGTCACTTGAATATGTGATGGACAGTTTTAATGAAAGAGTCAATGCTGTAGACATTAGAAACAAAAACATTCTTATGCTATGCAAATGCATATTTTGTCACATTATTTTGTGGAAAACTTTAGTACCTTGATTTCATCATTCTGTTCTGTCAGAAGTGCTCTCTGCTGAAAAAGCCAAGAGTAATGTGTATAACACAAATTTAAGCCACAGGTTTTAGTAATAGTTTAAAATTTATAGATGGTTCTTACTCTGTTCAGGTTGTTGATGAATTCCTTATGGTTAGAAAAGAAAGAAAAATAGTATTAGCAGAAAGGACATAAGTAATGAAAATCTGTAATCAAGTCGACAAGTCAAAATCATCACTTCCCATTGTAAATTTAAAAATAAATTTATTTTCAATTAATGTCCCAGTGTTTCTTGTCATATCAATTCTAAACTTGAGTGTTTCTTCACTGTTCTATCTTTGCAAGTGCTATAAGTAAATGAGCTCTTAAATATTTTCAAATTTGTTTTACTTGATTTTGTTGTCTTTGCCAGACATTTGTTTCATGATCAGTTGTGAGGTGTTTTGAATTAATACTTGAGTACCTATTTTAACTCTACATTATATCCCATGGAATCCTTCTGACCTGTCTTAAATCTGCTACTTAGACTCATTTTGCCTGTTCTGCTCAGCTTTAGACAGTCATGCTAGTGAGACTTTATGGTTGTAGCTTTTGAAAATAGAGGTGTTAATGTGGACAGTGGAAAACTCAGCAGGTCTCAGCCACACACAAGGAACCACAGATAATTAAGCAATGCTGAGAGGAGGAGAAATAGTCTTTCCCAGGGAAGAGCCCACCAATTGATTATCCAATACCAAATGATCAGCATTAAAAACATACATACAATATATATACATTGAGTACATTGTACTTAAGTTCTTAAGAATACATGTATGTATGCATTTGTGGGTATGTATGTATGTATGTATGTATGCATGTATGTATTATGTATGTATCAATTAATGAAGAAAGAAAGAAGAGCAGGGACAGCTACTTGAGAGGATTTGAAAAGAGGAAATAGAAGGGGAAATGGTGCAATTACATTAAAATATCAAAAAATAAAGGAAATAATTAAATATACTTAAAATTAAATTAAAATTATGTTAAAATTCATTTAGACAAAGTTGAGTTATCTATCAAGTCTTTGAAATAATGGTCTTCCATTAGAATTTGATATTCTTATATTCAATGAATAAGTAACATTTTAGAGAGCTGAAACACATGTGAGACACTCATTCATGCTCCCAGAATACTATATATCGTGAGCATGTAAGCTTGAGCTTCTAAATAGGTCATGGAAAGAAAAGACAAGTATTTTTTTGTCAGAAGCAATGTTTTAGGTATAAATTAAAATTAAATTCTACATTTAATGAATGAAAATGGTTATCAATTCAAATAAAAATGGTTTTTACAAGTGAACTATACTTTGTTATATACATTTCTTGAGAACAAAGCATAGTGGCACATGCATGGAAATTGTATGATGACTCCTGCTACTTTGCATGTTAACCTGAAAAGAATGAGTTTTTCTCTAGAGTGTGTCTGTGTGTGAAGATCTGGAAACACTTACCTCATTTAGGTTGAGATGCTTTGTTGGTTTAACCATTTCCTGTTGGAATTAAAATTTGAAGTATAAAATGATAAGCTGACCACTAAGTGTGCCCATGCATTGAAAGATATCATGCCGTTTGAACATAGGAGGGTGAATTTGTAAATACACAGAAAATGAATTTGCTCCCCACAGGAACCTAAGTGCTTCATTTATTTGAGTAAATAAGTAGATTCTTAGGTAGAAGAAAAATCTACAATTTTAGTTTTACACACTAAGCCAAAAATCTAAAAGAGGCACCTTCACGGGTTCCCTTTTTACCAAGCCTGCTAAGCATGTTTTCCGAAATGTCCAACAAAGACTTTGCATATTGACTGACTCAAAACAGAATTGAGAGGATAGTCGAGGAGTCTGAACACTTGTGTACTTCTGAAGATGTATAAAAATCAGTGTGTATCATGTGACATCCAAGACAGCTAACTGAAGGACGGAGGTGATCAGAGGGGTGAGGATGTGGCTCCCTGGAAGGGTTGCTTACCTCACTGCTGCTTTGCTGTTGCTGAGTCTGCAAAGAATAAAGGATCGCATGGCATTAGTCCATATACTGGAAAGAGTGGTGAATTAATGCCTGTCGTGGTGGCTATGGTAGAGATAACTAATTCACGATGCAGTATGTAAAATTAGTTCAAGTTAAGAGTCACAAACAGTAAATGGAAGAGAGTATACTAATATGTTAACACACTCTGTTTTACTATTTCTTGTGAATAAGTACTTGAAATAGTTCTCTCTCTCAGGTACGAGTGTGTGTGACATGTGTGTGTGTGTGTGTGTGTGTTTGTGTGTGTGTGTGTGTGTGTGTGTGTGTGTGTGTAAGTGGGCATGTTCATGCCAAGGTACATGTGTGGAGGACAGGGAACAACTTTAAGGATTAAAGATTGGTGTTTCCCTTTCTAATTTGGGCTCTAGGGACTGGGGGCTGACTGGATAGTTGAATAGTATTCACATTTACCTGCCAAGCTATCTCCCTGGCCCCATGTGCTCTTTTACAACAAGTACAATTAAAATAATTAATCTCGTATGCATTAATATTTTCACTGAAATGATACCTCCAGAAAAGGTGCGTCTATTCCACAGAGAAAGAAAGATGAACTTTGTCTCTTTTGCTATCAAATTTTTAAGCCCCATGTTTAGAGAAAGTTCTTGAAGGGCAAAGTATGGTACTTACTTGACTGCTAATTGCATTTCTATAATGAAGTCTCTGAAAAGTAAGAGAGGAATTAAATAATCTAATACTAAAGAGTCAAAATATCAATAGTAACACAGAGACAAAATATTTAGCTAAAATTGCTATTTAAGAAAAATCTTTAACAATAATATTAAAATATGTCAGAAACTTGCTTTTGAGACTAACAAGAAATAATTATTTTATTGACAGATATGGAAGAAAATGATTTATCTGTCTTCCTTAAACTTTTGCAGAGAATCAAGAAAACCATGTACGATATCTAAGAGTAAAACTCTTCAGTTAGTTTTAATCAGTTCCAAGGGATAATTTCGTTCTCTGGACAATTTATATTATATGAGAATTTAAAAATAGTTCTAAAACATTATACTAATTAGGGAGCAAAGTATCATATCTGAATTTTTGTCATAATTGCATTTTATCATCAATTATATAACTTAATTATTTAAATACACAATTGAGAGTAAAAAAAAAAAAACAGTTAAATTTAGTTTAACTACATCGACAGATACAACACTTTTTCTTTTCTATTTTCTTTGAAAATCATTCTGATACAAGGCACCTGAAATGAGAATTTGATTATGTAGAATACTCTGGGATAGAAGGCTCTGTGTCATACTTGATAACAAAATATCATAAGCCCCTGAAATACTTAGAAGGCCACTTACTCTATGCTGTACTAGGGAAATGAGCCTTGTTACTTCCTGTTATGCTATTTACAGCTCTGCAATATTTTATTTTTTTACTTTTATTTGCGATTTTCATTGTGGTTTTATTTAATTTCTAATAGGACATATGACTTGGAGTTTTAGATTTGGGCAGATTACATAATGTGATCAAAATGTAAACTCATAATCTCTTTCTAATTCTGACTACAGTTGTTAATTAGAGATCATCAAATACTTAGGGTCTTTACGGTAGGAGTCACAGGTGTGAACACGAGGCAGCTCATTTCTAACAGGAGGGAAGAACACATTATTCACTGTACTCACGGGCATAGCAAGAGCAGCAGCCACGAGGCAGGTGAGGATGAGGAGTTTCATGGTTGCCAAGATCTGTTTTGAGAAAGGAGCAAGAGAAAGTTAGAACTTGTCTTTATAACTTATCCTTGACCATTCAACAGAGGAGTAATAATTATGATATGAATAAATCAGCTTGATACATAGTAGTTTCCAAAGCATGAGATGTTAAGTTATGCAAGTAAAATAAATATTTACCACTCTTGTCATCTTATTTTAATTTTAAATTTTCACTTATTTACTCTTGCCCCCAATCCTTTCTCTCTGATCCTTTTTATTGCCACGGCATATGTGTGTGTATAGGTCAGAAAAGAACTTGTGAGGTCAGGATTTAATGTTAGTTCTTTCCTCTACCATGTGAAGTCAGAGGATGAGACACCAATGCCTGCATCTGGGGCAAGTGTCTATCTGTGTTGAGCCATCTTGCCTGCCCTTTCTTGGCTCTTACATCATTCAGAAATACCAACTTTCCATCATTTTTACTTACTGTGTAAAAATGATTTGATAATTAATATGTCATTCCTTACAAGATGGGGGAGAGAATCAGTCTTTAAAAACAATCATAAAGAACACTTTTCTTTGAATCACCACATTTGTAAAGTGGGCAAAATAAAGAAATAAACCCATCAGGAATTTTCATGCATTTTTTAAGCCTGAAATTATTTGAAAAAATATCTTCCATGGAAATCTATTTCAAACGTTCTATTCTTTGATTTGTTGTGAAAATTCTTTCAGCTAATTAACCTCAACCAATTAATTTTACAAGTATCACTTTTAGTATGCAATATCTAAGTTACAAAAATTATCAAAGGTAAATTGACTTATACAAAACGATAGTTATCTGTCAATCTCTGAGAAAATATCAAACTTTGAAAATGCAGTTTTAAACTCTTAGCATACTGTAACAAAGTATCAATATTTTATAAACACATAGAAAACATTGCAAATACATTTTAATTGAGAAGAAGTTAAATTTATGGAATCATAGCATGTTTTTCTGTGTATAGAAATAATACCTTGAACCCAAGAGTAGGGAGAGGGAGTCTGGGAGATGATCGAAAAGATAGCTAAGGAGGTTGCTTCGCAGCTATTTAAACTCACTGAGCAGTGAAATGCTAATTTTGTGGTTTTGTTTCAGACAAAGGTTTTACATAAATTCTAAGAATTGTTACAAATAGGAAATTCATTTCTGCCCAATACCTCTCCTGGGAAATTCTGAGTAAAGTCTTTAACAAAGGAGTGATTCATGTAATTATGGCAAATTATACAGGAAATACAAAATAGAAAACTATGAAGATTCACAGCTATTGCTAGAACATGGCTTTATGTTAAATGTACAGAACTCCATTATATCTTTTGAAAAAAAATCCATTTTACTACATGAAATCCTTGGGGAAAATAAGGCTCGCCACATTTCAAACTTGAGAACATATCTGACCATTTAAAGAAAAAATATCTGTATCTCTTCTAAATGTCATTTGTCTTCAATGACTTTTTGGTAACTTAATTTATGGAGTAGTTTTTATCATATGTACTTTAAATGTAAATTTTTGGGGGGGAGAAAACACAATGCTCCTATAATACTGGTGGCACTTTAGCTGTACTAGGTTTTTTTTTTTTCTTCCTTTTAGCCATTTGTCCTTTCTTTTAAAATTAAAATTAAAGGACTAGAGAATTATAATTTAATTTTATTTAAATAAACCATACATCTGATAGTCCATTTAAAAAGTAAGCATGAGAGTAGGGCAATTAAAACCCTCTCTCTCTCAACTCAAGTTCTACTCTTAGAATTTCCTAGAATTACACAGTGTTGGAGTTCTATATGCTGAAGGAAATTTTCTGCACTTAGAGACTATTTAAAATTACTATTGAGATGGTCCCTCTGCTTTTTATTTTCAAAAATCATCTTACATATTTTAAGTAAATTTAAAACAAAGATAATACTCGTAGTCTATTTATAAGTGCATGACAGGGCATTACTCCTAAATCAAAAGACATCCTAGGGTCTTCATATTTGAGAATCAGAGGAGAGCGTGGATTTGCTTATTATAGCTGTATTATTAAATGACACCTTCCTCTAGCTTCCTGTTAGAGTTGATTCACATCAGTTCAGATCACTGTAACTCTTCTCTACTCTGATTGATTCAGGATCTTCAGGAATGTCATCCCTAATGTTCTCCAATGTGTCCCCCTTCAGGAATGCCTTCACAATGTTCTCCAGTGGACCCTCCCCCTTTTCCCTTCCCAGATGTGTACCTGGAGCAGTTGATTTGTTATTCCTAACTTAGAATCCCAATATATGAAGTTCTTCTGGGTGCTCATTTGTTTCCTTATTATCTTACTCATAAATTTATCCATAGAGGTTATAAAAAATAAGAAAAAGAATAAGGTACTGTTTTGGATTTTTAAAAAATCGAGTAAAACAACAACAAAATATTCTAGCCTCAGAGTAATTAAAAATGATCTTATTAAGTTGCCTAGCAGTTTAGAAATTGGAAGTAACACAGGGATTCTGAGTTTCAGTGATGGATGAGAACAGGGTAGGACATTCTAGAGAAGGTTCTTTAACTCAACCCATTTATGATGAGTTGTGAAGCAAAGGGTACAATCAGACCTTTAGGTTACTTTCCTGACCCCTCAAGGCCATCTGCTGCTTAGCAAGTTTTTTTTTTTTTTTTTTTTTTTGGTTTTTTTTTTTAAATCTCCTCCCATGAGAGTCTTTATGAACTCAAAATTCAATTTAACTACTTATATCTCCCAAAGAGAAGGAATGATTTCTACTTTGTTTATATTTAGTATTGCAGAACTTTAACTAGAACTGGCTAGCCACTGTTTACACTAATGGGCCAAATATTTTGGTTGTTCCTTGTACACTTGTGTAAGTCTGCAAGATTTTTGACTTTAGTTTGTCTTGATTGTTTTGTTTGTTTTTATTCATTAAATTGTTTTCATCTATCCATTAACAAAGTTCAAATTTGAAGTATTTAGTTAAGCCACCTGTGATGTGATATGCTTTTTTATTTTTGAAATTTTTGTTCTTGCATACAATCAATGTATTTGGTCAAGTCGTCCCTGAAATTCTTTCCCCTGCAATTCCTCCTTCATTCCCTTTAGCCACTATTCCCTCTCAAATCCAAGTATCCTTAAAAGAAAGAAAGAAAAAGAACCCACTGAATCAGCACAACATAGTGCTATCTGGGTGCGCATGAACTCTTCAGAAGTATTGCACTTCAGAATAGGTAGAGAAAATACATACTGTTCAATGGAAAACGTCTGAAGTGTAAAATGGACTCCTATGGGCAAAACAAAAGGAGTAATTAACATAAGCCCTACATTACATGGTCATGATCCTCAGTCTATTTTCCTTTCAATTGCTATAATGTTATTAACAATTGAAATGATTTTTAAGTTTTTTCTTTCTGGTTTTCTTTTTCCTCTTCTTCCTCCTCCTCCTCCTCTTCTTTGTAAAAGTCATTTTCTAACTGAATTTCTTGTTGAAGAAATTTCATATCTTACTCTGAAATACTATCGCTACTAACCCTGTCTGACAGTATATGAAATTACTGAAGGTTCTAAAAGTAAATATTTGAGCAGAGAAGGAATTTTAGGTTTAGAGAATTTTAAATATGCATTCTGTATTCATAATGACGGCAAAAGGCTGGCAAATGAAGACATTCTTACTGGAGACATTGGAATGTGGTGCAATCCTTGTGTGTAAAGAGAAACAACAGCCCATCTCTGGATAGAGTTGAAATTAGAAAAAAGAATTCATCAATGACAGAGTTGAAATTAGAATGGAGAATCCATCAGCGAACAGAATCCCAATAGAGAAAAAAGAATTGTAGGAAAAACCAGCAAGACTGAGAAGGTGGCTAAATAGTGGAGAGATACAACTTCTAAGGTTTCTGTCCCTTTCAAATAATGTTGGTGCTTAATGTCGACAGGAAGCAGAAGCAGAAGGATAATTACTTGTATCTTCAGACCTTGAGAAGCAAATGAAGGCAGGAATAGATCATTTGCCTCCATGTGTGAGTGGGGTTATAGTGTGAAATGAGCTCTGTCTGTGGAGAGTAGTGTCAAAATGTCAACCTTTCTTAGATTAAAGTGATGAACGGGAGTTATCAGCTTTCTCAAAATTCTTGTAGGCACAGGAAAGGGAGATTTAAACAGGCTGTGGATCTGAAATGTTCAGAACAGAAAAAGAATATAAAAGTAAAACAGGAAGGAACAAAGATCAAGGCAGGGTGTTTCAAACATTAGTTATGATTAAAAGTGACAGAATAAAAGAGCTACCATAGTCAAAAGATTCTTCAGTGATAAATATAATATTGTGCAAAGCATATCAATAGTTGCTCACCCTGAGAATTTATAAGATGCTGAAAAGGAAAAAACCACTCTAACATGAAGAAATTGCAAATGACTTCATAAAAATTAAGCAGAAGGGTATGAGCTACGGGATGGGAGAGGAATGTACCCTGTAGTCAGGATGTTGGATCATGGCAAAGGTTTGCAAAGATTACAGTGCCAAGACAGAGAACAAAGAGTTGTGATGTTGGAAAGGAACAGAACATGGAACAATGTGGAGTGTTAAAGTTCTTGTCCCATAGATTGGAAATTCTCCTTATTCAGGAGGAAGGAGGAAGCCTGAAAGGATAGCCCTCTCCGTGGGCCTCCGGGTGAACTTCACCTCTTCTGACCTCAGACCTCTGCTCCTGTTTGAAATCTTTATGACCACAAGTTTGTCCAGTACATGTAGCCTCAGGGCCTTTCCCTTCCTCTGCCTAGATCTCTAAGAAGGATACTAAAGATGGACATTTTTTTTTTTTTTGATTCCCATGTCATGGTTCTGGTGTCTTTTTATGTTTCCAAATTCATCAGACAAAGAAGAGAACTGGTGGCAAGGTCCCAACTATCGCTTTCACAGATACTAATGCAATACTTTTCAAAAATTTAAGCACTGGCATTTATTAAGTTTTTCTAACAAATAAATCAGGCACTGAAGCATGATATTATCACCTTAAGTCTTTTGCATTGTAATGATTTATCATCACAATACAGACAAGGGAATCTTACAAATATTTCAGAAATTAAATAAATAAAACTTTGAGTAGTTGTAAATAAGTTGTATCTGCAGCAAGTCCCTTTATTACAGTATTCCTCTTAGCTGTTGTGAGTTACTTTCTAGTTATGCTCAGTTTTTCTGCACCCTTAGACAAAGATTTGGGGTGGAAGAGGAATTTGCTTCATAATATTTTTGTGTGTATTATAGTAGTTAATAATAAGAATTAGATAAAATACTAGTCGGTTTTGGCGATCTCTATCATTTAATATATAAAATGAAGTGCATGGTTTAAGAGATGGGATTTTACTTCATCATGAAACAATTTTAAACTTGAGGCTAGTTATTAATTAAGCATATAAATTATTTTAGAATAATTAAGTAAAAATAAGAACAGGTATCACTCTATAGTCTATAGATGAATAATCATTGATAAATTATGGTTTGCACATGAGTTTATACATAGCATATGCTTTGGAAAACCATATGTTTGTAATTACGCTATCTTACTCTTTCAATTTTTGCGATATCATTATATGATTGTAAACCAATTATTTTGAACAAGTACTTTGATTATTTTGAAAAAATCTTGTTCTTCTAAACTCAAACCATAAAAATGATAAATGTAAACATTTAGAGTCAGTCAGCTTTCCTTACCGATGGATGTCTCTTCTGTTTTTTTCTAGGTACATGGGAGAAGCCACTGAGCTGTAGAGGAGACAATAGTCTTAAATATTGCCTTAGTGATTCCACAGTGCTCCATCTCCTGCCTATGCTGGTATTTCGGCACCATTCAAAGGGTGCTTATATTATTTTCCAAATTGTTTGGAGTGTTTATTTTCTTCTATTATTCATGTGAAGGCAATAGGTGTACATGCACAAAATTTTACACTGAGAAAGCAATAAACGGGACCTTATCTTTGTATTACATTTCTGGAAGAGGAATAGTTAAGTGATCTACTAAAGAACACCAAAACTTCTGGCATTTGACTAATATGTTCAAACACCCTTCAGCAATAGTTAATTATTTTCAATTTCCAAAAAATGAGAATTATGAGTTAAAAGTACCTGCTTGGTTAATAGTTTCTATTACTTATCCTTGTCTGATTTTATATTTTGTTCATTTCTGCTTCATGTTTCTTCATTTGATAGAGAATTGAATTTTGTTAGCTGTAGGTTGGATTTCTCTTACTACCAGCAGGAATGAATTTTTCCAAGTGGGTGATTATATTTATTCTTCTAAATTATTTAATATCTTTTAACATCTTCTTGGCAAATGAGTTCTCATTTTTGTAAATTCTTATTCAATAGTAAGTTTTGTCTCTGCAAGTATTAAGTTTGTCAGCATGCTTTCACAAATGGCATTTGTATTTTAATGTTGAGAAGATTTTAATACATAAACAAATCTAGAAATTTTAAAAAATTTTATTAGATATTTTATTCATTTACACTTCAAATCCCAAAGTCCCCTATACCCTCCCCTGCCCTGCTTCCCTACCAACCCACTCCCACTTCTTGGTCCTGGCCTTCCCCTGTGCTGGGTCATATAAAGTTTGCAAGACCAAGGGGCCTCTCTACCCAGTGATGACTGACTAGGCCATCTTCTGCTACATATGCAGATAGAGACATGAGCTCTGGGGGTACTGATTAGTTCATATTGTGTTTCCACCTACAGGGTTGCAGACCCCTTCGGCTCCTTGGGTACTTTCTCTAGCTCCTCCATTGGCGGCTTTGTGTTCCATCCAATAGATGACTGTGAACATCCACTTCTGTATTTGCCAGTCATTGGCATGGCCTCACAAGAGACAGCTATATCAGTGCCCTTTGAGCAAAATCTTGCTGGCATATGCAATAGTGTTTGCATTTGGTGGCTGAACAAATCTAGCAAATTTTAATTGTTTTGGTAAGTACTTATAATTTCTGAAATTTAATCAGATTTATTTTCCATAATTTTATTCTATTTTACAAATAAAGATTTTTTTTCTAAACCCAAGGAATAAAGTCATGATATATAACTTTAGGAGATTCGTCTCTGCGAAAGCCTAGCCCTGAGTCATACTTTCTTTTAAAAAGTTATATTATTACTATTATTATTATTATTATTATTATTATTATTTTAATAATTTATTTAATAAGTAAATATTATATAAACACAAATCCAATTAGCCATGAAATTGTGTATAAGACATAATTTCTGAAAGACAAACTTCTTGGTGATAATTTATTTGCTTTAATAAAATATTTTCTGAAAAATAATGTGGGTGCCCTGAAACAGGCATTTTTCATTATTTTAATTTTATAGTTTACAAACAGAAAATTTCTTTTTAAAATTTTTTTCAAAAAGGAAAAAAGTCATGTTTTTTGCTTGTGTGTATCACATGTACGCATACACTTGTTCATGTTTGCATGAGCATGAGCATGTATATGTGCAATGTTGCATGTATGTTTGTGTAGATGGGAAGGCCAGAGGTAGATGTTGTGACCCTTGCAGATTGAATATGAATCGTATTTTTTCATTATGACAGTCTGTTTCTTTTTACTGGAATTATAACCAATGATATTGAGAGATATCAACGAGTAATGACTTTTATAATGACTGTTGATTCCTGTTAATTTACTTCTGTTTTTGGTGATGGTGGTAGTGTGTGTGTGTGTGTGTGTGTGTGTGTGTGTGTGTACTTCCCTTTTTATTTCCCTTCTTTATATTTTTCTGGTGTGAGATCATTTATTTCTCCTGTCTTCATGTTTGTAGTTAACTTCCCTATGTATGAGTCTTCCTTCCAGTACCTTCTGTACAATGGAACTTGTAGATATTGTTTAAGTTTAACTTTATTATAGAATATTTTATTTTCTCTACTTTTAGTGATTGAAAGGTTTGCTGGGTACAAGAGTCTTGAAGTCTGTAGCACATGTGTCCGTACCCTTCTGGATATTGGGATCTTCACAGAAAGTCAGATGTAACTTTAATGGTCAGCCTTTAAGTATTACATGGTCTTTCCACCATGTAGTTTTTAATATTCTTGATTTATTCTT
Organism: Mus pahari; assembly: GCF_900095145.1. Classification (NCBI taxonomy): domain Eukaryota; kingdom Metazoa; phylum Chordata; class Mammalia; order Rodentia; family Muridae; genus Mus; species Mus pahari. Next base: position 76,623,118 of record NC_034602.1, on the reverse strand, counting down.
TATGTTCCTCGTTTCAATTATGTGTCAAGGGTTTTTCTCTTCTGATCCAACCTGTTTGGTGTTCTCTAAGTGTCTGTACCTTTGTAGACATGTCCTTCTTTAGGTTAGGAAATTTTTCTTGTATGATTTTGATATTTTCATTTTCTGAGCCTTTGAGCTGGAATTCCTCTTTACACAATATTCTTAGTTTTTTTTTTTTTTTTTTTTTTTTTTTTTTTTTTTTTTTTTTTTTTTTAGTGTCCTAGATTTCCTGGATGTTTGTTGAAGAAGTGTTTTAGACTTAATATTGTCTTTGAACAATGTATCTATTTTTTTATTGTATCTTCAAAACCTGAGATTCTTTTTCCCATGTTCTATATTCTGTTGGTGACACCTGCCTCTGTAGTTTTTGTTCAAATTCCTATTTTTTATTTCCATAATAGCCTCACTATGTGTTTTCTTTATTATTTCTATTTTCTTGTTTTAGATCTTTAACAGTTTTACTCATTTCCTTGACCTGTTTGGTCTTTCTTTCTTTCTTTCTTTCTTTCTTTCTTTCTTTCTTTCTTCCTTCCTTCCTTCCGTCCTTCCGTCCTTCCTTCCTTCCTTCCATCCTTCCTTCCTTCCTTCTGTCCTTCTTTCCTCTCTCATTTTTTCTTTTATTTTTCTTTCTTTTTTGTGTTCTTTAGGTATTTATTCATTCCCTCTAATTGTTTGTTTATGTTTTCCTGATTTTCATTACAGGATTTATTCATTTTCTCCAAATGTTTGTGCTTTCCATGATTTCTTCAAGGATTTGCTCATGTCCTCTTTATGGATCTCTATCAACTGCATGTACTTGATTTTGGGGTCTTTTTCTTATTCTTCAGCTATGTTGAATACCCACAGCCTGCTTTGGTATCATAGCTGGGCTCCAGTGAAGACTTTACCCTGGTTGTTGTTGATTGTGCTCTTATTCTGTGCCTTGGTATCTGGGTTTAGGATGATTAAAGGTCTAGGTGCTAATTTCTAGATCTACCTTTGTTGGGTGGGTGTTTTGTTCCTTGGTTTCTGCTTCAAAGAATATTATGGCTGTGAATTTTCCATGGATTGTTCAGCTAATGTATTCACAGGGGATGTCTGATGGTGTTAGAGGCTGAGTACCTAGGATGAGTTGATGAAAGGGAGGTTGGAGGAGAAGGTCTTTGTAATCCATTGAAGATGAAGGTAGAGAGGAAAGAGAGACCACAGCAAGGTTCTGGAGCTAGAGATGAGGCTTAGGAGGACTGGATCTCAGGAGTAGTAGAAGTGTGGAGTTGTGGTATAGGAAAAAGTAATAAGAATGGGAGTGGGTTAGAAGGGGATGATTTGTGGGATCCACAGATGTGGACATGGGTGAAGGAAAGCTGCAGCTTGTGTTCTATTGCAATTCTAGGGATAAGAGTGGGGCATTGGATCTAGGAATGGGGGGAGGAAGAGAGAGGGAGGGAGGAAGGGAGGGAGGGAAGGAGGGAGAGAGAGAGAGAGAGAGAGAGAGAGAGAGAGAGAGAGAGAGAGAGAGAGAGAGAGAGAGAGAGAGAGAGAGGAGGTATGTGGGCACCCTAAGGCCTGTCTGTGTCTTAGCAGGGGATTTCTCTTGGAGCTGGTTGCTAAGATACAATGACTAGTGTGGGGAGGGAGATTAGGAGGGGTGGTCTGTGGAATCCATAGGAGATGTTGAGGCTGGTGAGAGAAGGCTGCTGCTCCTATTCTGTTGCAGTGTTAGGGATGAGACTAGGGGTGGGCCTTGGGGAACAGAGATACTTACAACATTATCTAATCACACTTCTCACTATACTTTATTAAGAAACTTAAATTTTTAATTACCAGCTGTTTGGCATTATTGGTTTTGTGGTTTTGAAGAAACATAGCTCTGGAAGAATTCTGCTTTGAAACTTTTTAGGAACACTGTGGATCTTCATATGAATAACAACTTGTATTAACTATAGATTTTAATATCTCATATTTGAGAGAATTCATAATTCTGTATGTAATAAAGATAAATCAGTAATTGATTTATAAATGCCAACTACTAAGGGAATATATTTAGTTAAATAATGAGTATGTTACTAAACAAAAGCATAAAGCTCATTGTCACAAGTCTCACGTGGACATCTCACCATAGCAACCATACTTATCTTTTCTCTAGTTGTTTCCATTATTTTTTTCTTTCTTCTCTGCTTTTTTATCTCCTCTTCTCTCATATGCCCTTCCCCAGCTTTGAGTGGGCTAAATCAGACCTTGTTTTGCCACAGTTGCCTAGCCCCTAAGGTAGAGCCTTCAGACCTAGGTGAAGTCTATTGTCCTGCCACATCTGCAGCTTCCTGCAAGAAGCCACTACCTGCTGAGCCGCTGAGCTTATTTCCCTGATGAGATCCTGGCAAAGAAGGGGGCAGGTTTCCCCCCTTTAAATTCAGACTTAAGAATTAAACATTGAGTCTTTATCAGAGAACCTTGTCTTTGCTCATTATTTCTCTCATTCGCCCATCCTAATTCCATCTCCAGCTTTCCTTCCAGGTAAACCCAGTTCTCCATGGCCACTGGGCTGCTACACTCTCATATGATCCCTCTTTTCTTACCCTCTGATACTATGAGTTCACCAAAATAAAGGAGTTCTATGAATTCCAAAAATAACACTAACTAAATATGTATTAAGTGATTAAATATTCAAATGTTAAAACTGTTTGCCCTTCACTGACATGTGTGAGGTATCAATATGGTCCAAGTAAACCATCATTTACATAAAAATATTGGGTTATGATAGTCACTGCAAATGTAGGATTACCATTTTTTATTATTTATAATTTTTGAATGTTTCACTATTACATAGGATTATTTTAAAAAAATAGGAAATTACATAGGAAATTACATAGGATTATTTTAAGATTTAGGTTAAGCATAGGCAAGAAGATGGTGGGTAATTTATAGTCTTGGCATATTGTTATCCATAATTTTGAGATAATAAAGTGCTAAGTGACACACTAAGAAACTGAGATATCACAGATAAGGCCTTCCAAATCAACATTGTGTACTTCCTGGAAATGTTCTGAATCAATTGCAATTATTTTGAGTCTACCAAGAATTTCTTTACAAGGAAAATTCCCATGATACAAAGTGTTCAGTGCTAGTATCTTCCTTCGGTTGAAAGTAGCTAAGCAAACATGAAACTACTCTACAGTTCATAGATTAAGTATAATTTAAACTGATAATAGAGCACAGTTATTCACATGTGCCACTTGACGTGAAGATTGCAAACTGTTGAAAAGGAAAGAACGAGAGTATTATCCAATGAAATCAGAGACTATACTATAATCTGCATCATTGATGTACCAAGGTCTCATAGACAAAATTATAACATCACAACTATATATTATAGTGACTTTGCTCTATTCATGTTCTCTTCTTTCTATGGTTTCAATCTTCCTCCCTATTGTAAACCCACTGAACAATCTCCCCAAATGGAAAAATAAATAACAAAACCATCTAAAACCTGTATTCTAGTATGATATCTTCTTAATAGCTACTGTCTTGATTTAGTGCCCAACAATGGTTCTGTCTACTGTCTTATATTTCCGTAATTTATAACTTCTGGTTATTCGTCATAATGCAATTCTTTTTTTTTTCAAATATGGAACCTAAAATTTTAATGTATGTGCCTTATTGGTTATTAGAGTTAAGAAGGCTATATTAGTCCAGAAACAGAATACCTAAGATACATTTTGCAAAACACAAGAAAACCAAGAAAGAAGACCATCTTGTGAATACTTCATTCCTCCTTAGAATAGGGAACAAAATACCCATGAAAGGAAATAGATACAGAGACAAAACTTAGAGCTAAGATGAAAAGGATGGACTATCCAGAGACTACCTCACCCGGGGATCCATCCCACCATCAGCCACCAAACCCAGNTACTATTGCACATGCCAGCAAGATTCTGCTGAAGGGACCCTGATATAGCGGCCTCTTGTGAGGCTATGCCAGTGCCTGGCAAACACAGAAGTGGATGCTCACAGCCAGCTATTGGATGGAATGCAGGGCCCCCAGTAGAGGAGCTAGAGAAAGTACCCAAGGAACTGAAGGGGGCTGCAACCCTATAGGTGGAACAACAATATGAACTAACCAGTACCCCCTGAGCTCCTGTCTCTAGCTACATATGTAGCAGAGGATGGCCTAGTCAGCCATCATTAGGAAGAGAGGCCCCTTGGTCTTGCAAACTTTATATGACCCAGCACAGGGGAATGCCAGGGCCAAGAAGTGGGAGTGTGTGGGTAGGGGAGCAGGGGCAGGGGGAGGGTATAGGGAACTTTCGGGATAGCATTTGAAATGTAAATAAAGAAAATATCTAATAAAAAAAAAAGAAGGCAATCATATTCACTCTCAGGTATTCCAATTTAAATTGAGTAAGCATTTCTGGAGCTGGGCTACAGGGAATCAGCATCACTGTGATCTGGATAACTGACACTTCTAGCTCTGCTTCTTTGAGTGACAAAGCTTTGGTATATATTCTGCAGGGTCAGGAGCATGAATGTCAGGCAGGAAGAAGACAGGTAGAACATGCGTGAGCTTTAGCATTTCACTGTGCACACACTCCATTATAAGCTTAGCATTACCTTGTACATCCACATCTTGAGAGCCCAACCCAATTCTCAAAAACTAAAATGATCCTCCAGCAATTTCTTATATTTTTGGTTGTGAGCCTAGCCTTTTACGGCTGAGCCATCTCTCCAGCCCCCTCCAGCAATTTCTTAAATTCAGTTTATCATCACATGGATTTCATGACAGCAGTTAAGAAACTGAAGACAATATTGCAGTCTCCTACTTCCTGTCTTCCTCACGTTTCCCCTATTTTCCTTTCTGACTCTTTTCTTTTGATTAAGTAAATATTTCCTGCACATTACCCAAGTAATCTTGTTTGTATTTACAACTGTAAATATTTTTTAAAAACAATTGAATCTTATCTGTATTCAGTGTGTATAGTATCTCTACCCCTACAATTATTCACCTGACAAGCATGGCATATATGCATATCACAGCAACATCTGAAATGTTAAAAATTCACTAAATCCTATCCAAGCACATATTTTAGAAATCTGAAGCTTAGTGGAACAAATGACCCTCTTAATTGTTCTTCTTGCAATAGAACAATTAGATGGAACTAAGAAAGAGACCCACAAATGGACTCTGTGCAGAAATGGAGAGACTTTAGAACATTTAGTCCTAAATAGGATGTGTTCATTAAAGCCTTCCCCTCATGACTCAAGGAGCTATGCCAAAGAGGAGTGCAAAAGACTTTAAGTGCCAAAAGAGATAGATGACACCAAAAAGACAATGTTTTCCATACACAGCAGGACTGTTGCACAGATGAACTCATAGAAACTAAGGAACAGGCACAAAACCTATAGTTTCAAGCTAGATGAAATCCAAATGCTGAGATGGGGAGGTGGACTTGAGCTCCTTCCACTAACCAATAAGACATCTCCAATTGACAACTGCTCACAAAGGAAGAATTAGTTTGCTCCAATGTAGTTTCACTGGGTATATTCACCACATATAAGGGAGCAGTAGATGCCAATGAAACACAAACTCAGCGGTACTTTTGTAGATGTTTTTTTCACTGTTGCTTTGTTTAAGCTTTTATTTTTTGTCTTAGTGGTCTTTGTTTCTGAATAGGGAATTATGGTTTTTGATTTTGTGTTTGGATGGTTTATGTGTGCCTATTTCTCTTGTGTTTTATCTTTTTCTGTATTCTTTCATTTTCATAAGTCTCACTTTTTTGTGATTTGGTTTTCCTATTTTGCATTGTGAAATGGTGAGTGAAGAGGTGGGGGGATCTAAGAAGACTTGGGAGAAGAAAATGATTGATCATGATATAGTGTATCAAAAATTATTTTCATATATATATCAAACACACAAACCTGAAATTTTAAAAATTATAGGAAAGTATATGTACTATATAACTGTGAAGGAGGTATCTGGTCCTTCAGTACAGTAAAAGCCTCTTCCTTATGTAAGTGACACTGCAATTGAGGATTTCAGAATGAAGCAATCTGAACCTTATGGAGCATAAATGACGTACACCTTATTCAGAGTCTTACTGAAGGAGGATCAAGATGCAGTGAAGAAACAGAACTCAGTGATATCAGAATAGAGGAGAGAGGAGTAGGGGACAAAAGGTAGCCTATAATACTAGACAGGTAGGGGGAAAGACTACTCAAGGATTGGTAGGATGATTTGTGGCTTTTTCCTTACTGCTAAGATGGTGAAGACAGGTGAAAGATATTTGGAATATGGTTTAAGGTGATTAGACTTAAACAATGAAAATAGTACATTTACTTCTGTGTATACAGTTAGCTGAAGAGGAAATGTAAAGTAGGTAGACCAGTTGCTCTTTTAAGTTAGCCAGCTACGTCGGTACTTTTAAGTCTGCCTAGACATGTCTCATTTTCATTTAAATCACCCATCTTACTGTAACCTTCTAGTTCCTTATTTCTTCATTGCTTTTGATATGGTTCTGAACATGTGAACCATATATCTCAAGCTAATTACACAGACACGTGGACCTGACTGTGCTGCCTGTTTTATAATTTCCCCCTTGTTCCTCATTGCTTATAGGATAAGAGTCAACATCTAACTTAGTTTTTAACCCTGTACAAGAAAGGCCTACTGTGTAAGCCTCAATCTGTCCTTCCCCATGCATTTGTCATCTTTAAGTTTCAATAATGCAGGAAGCTCTCACTTCTACAGCTTTAGGTCCACAGTGTTTCCTCCTCCTAGAGACCCTGTTCTACACCCCATCCTCTCTTCTGCCTGACATTCACCTACTCTGTCTCTCCTTCCCCACCAGTGTTTGTAAAGCAACCGTTTTTTTAGACTTGTTATCACAGTGGTTGGTTTCCATGCTCATCAAGGTTAGATCTTCTATCTGTATTCATCTCATTGTTTTTCAATATGAGAATTCTTAGAAGGCAAGGAGATACATCATTGTATTTCTATCTTCCCCAGCTTGTCACATTGGAAATGTATATGAATACAAATGTATAGTTTTTAATTTCGTTGAAACTAGTCAGTCACTCCTAACCTAAATATTTACAATACGGCCTTGTTATAAACTAAAAGACCAAAGAACATGGACATCTTAATGGTTTGTTTGTTTGTTTGTTTGTTTCTGTTATTGGTCTTTGTTTTGTTTTGTTTTGTTATTTTGCATTTTAGTGATGAATACATGAGGAATTTAAATGTCAATGTTGTGTCTGTACTGGCTAGTTTTGTGTCAACTTGACACAAGCTGAAGTTATCACAGAGTAAGGAGCTTCAGTTGGGGAAATGCCCCCATGAGATCCAGCTGTGGGGTATTTTCTCAAAAAGTGATCAAGGGGGAATGTCCCCTTGTGGGTGGGACCATCTCTGGGCTGGTAGTCTTGGGTTCTATAAGAAAGCAAGCTGAGCAAGCCAGTGGAAGCAAGCCAGTAAGGAACATCCCTCCATGGCCTCTGCATCAGCGCCTGCTTCCTTACCTGTTTGAGTTCCAGTCCTGACTTCCTTGGTGATGAACAGCAGTATGGAAGTGTAACCTGAACAAACCCTTTCCTCCCCAACTTGCTTCTTGGTCATGATGTTTGTGCAGGAATAGAAACCCTGACTAAGACATTCACATTCATCATAAAATATCTTGAGAGTAAAATTAGCAGTTTTTATTTTTACAAGGTGAAATAAATTTATATCCAAAAGCCATTATTTAATAATGTAAGTTTTAAGTGAAAACAGCTGCTATATTTTTAATGTTTGACAGATTATCTATTGGGAAATTTCTGGAAAATGTTTAATGTTATTTCTATCCATATAACAGACTTTCTGCTATTAATAATTCAGATATTCATAATTTAATGAGATGGCTTATTTAAAGGCTGACTTGTATGTTGTATTGTTGCTTTGCATTTAGTCACCTAAGCATATAAGATTGCTGTTTGGAGCCATCTATTTGTCAAAGATTATGCCACTGTCAAGTAATAATCACCTGCCTAGAGAAGGTGCTGTTTACAGTGGGCTCCCTGACATGACCACTGACCAGTCTGCACTTAGGCAGTTCTTCATTTGAGAATCCTTCTTAGATGACTCTGAGTTGTGATAAATTGACAATAGAAATGAAGGAGGACACAATAAAAATAAAATAAATAAAATTAAATACAATAGTGAAATACAAGTATGTGTATTGCCAGCAAAATCCAACACTTTTTCAAGTGAAAAATAGACTTTTTTTCCATTTGGAATAATCAGAAGATACCTATTCTCCAAATCTATATGCTATAACTTTTTAAAAAATAATTTGAGGTATATTCCTCGAATGAATTAATGATTTTGGAAGTAAATTCCAAAGGTTTAGTTTAAATGTTCTGGGGGACACTTGGAGAAGGGGGTTGGGTAGTGGAGAATCTATTTTATAATACATTCCTTGAGTTTTGCACCACCTAGTGGCTCAAAACAGATACCACTTTCAACATTATCAGAAACTTTAGAATTAAATGTTTTCCTTTTTAATATTTATTTTATCATTTATTTAGCTTTTAATAAATGAATATTCTATTTACATCATTTCCACCCCATCATTTCCATCATCTAGTTATTCTTATGCCCTTCCAAGCTCCCTCAAATTCATATCTATCTATCTATCTATCTATCTATCTATCTATCTATCTATCTATCTATTTATCTCCTGGTGTGCCCATTTCCTGCTTGTCATATGTATATGTGTGTAGGACTGACCACTTGAAACTAAATCCCAGGGGTTCACTCCTGGAAAAGACTGATTATTTTTCTCTTAACAGCCATTAAGTGCCTATAAGCAGAGCTTTATGAGACTTCTATCCACATTGGCCTGTCAACTGGAGCTCTAGCTGTGTAGCTCTTGCTTTGATGGGATTCACAAGACTGGCCTGGTGGGCATGATATTAAGCCACGGATAGCTCTGGGGACTGGGAGGAGGAAGTGACAACTAGATAGGATTCAAGGTAGTCACCAGACTAGGCTGGTTCATGTGTGACTAGTGCTTCCCCTGGGGATTTGGGAGTGTTCCAGCTAGACAGGGTTCAGGACACTCACCAAACAGGCCTGGAACACAGGGTGTGAAGTCTGGAGTTTGGAGCTCTCATAGTTTTTATCAATACTCAATAGATATTTCCTTTACAAACATTTTTTTGTTTTGTTTTGTTTTGTTTTGTTTTGTTTTGTTTTGTTTTGTTTTGTTTTTGAGACAGGGTTTCTCTGTGTAGCCTTGGCTGTCCTGGAACTCACTCTGTAGATCAGGCTGGCCTCGAACTCAGAAATCCACCTGCCTCTGCCTCCCGAGTGCTGGGATTAAAGGCATGTGCCACCACACCTGGCCTTTACAAACATTTTGATATTTATTTTTAAATAAATTACTCATAATATTTCTTTTCAGGCCACAGTACTAATAATTTATTAGCAATTTTAATAATAGTATTCATGACAAGAACCATGTTTGCTGTGCTCAATTTGGCTAGAGTTCCTATAGGTTCACTCTTGGAATTTACCTAGAGGGAAATTCTACACTTGCAGAGTCTTTTAAGGTTTGGGTAGCCACCTGGATCCACCTTCTACTAACTAAATACATCACAGCTTCCACGGGCACATCATTCCTCCAACTTCTGCTTTGTATAAACTGGAGCTTCTTCTGGGTTCCTCTGTGGTCACTAATCACATGTGAGGACAGATGCATGTCTATGAGTATGAATACCTTCCATACCCATAATCCAGCAGCATCTTCTCTGTGCATCATCATCCTCCAAGTTCGATTGATTTTGTAGCTTTCAGATTGGCAGAAGGAGAATGACCCAATGTGGAAAATGGTTATTTATATTTCACTATTAATAAGGATGCTAAAATAAGTAAAGGTATAGACTAAGTTATCTTATTTACTCCCACATTTTTTAATATTTAACACTTACAGTTCAGAACATTCAATGTATAAAATTGAAAGAATGATTTTTCATTTTGCATAAATTCATAGTCCAGATTATTACATTATTTACATATATCACTTATAAACTGGACCTATGTAAGTCACAGTGATGGTAACAATGTGTTATTAAAAATGTTGCTCTTTAGGTAATCTGTGGTGATACAACATTATGAACATATCTCTTACATTACTATAAAAATATCTCTTATATTCAAAGAGATATTTGAAATTTTTGCTGGGCCTGAAAGTTCAGTTAATAACAGACACACCTTAAGATGATTTAAGTCTGGACTCAGCCTGTTTGTCTAACATACCTTTAAGAGATCATAACAACTAAAATTACTTACCTTGGACTTCCATGTAATCAACATGTACTACATAAGCTAGTATAGGGACTTAATTTTAGCATGTATACTCTTCCATGCTCCAATATCATATGAATGATATTCTAGTCACTTGTTGAAAGCAACAAGCAAAGTCACTTGTTGAAAAGCAACCTTATAAAAACAAATATCCATTGTAAGTTTTGAAAATATCACACAGATATTTATATGTGATATTTACATATATATGTATACATATATATGTATATACATATATATGATGATAATCTGTTTATGGTGATTTCTGTTACCTGGGTGAATTGGACTCAGTGAGGTTTTAATCTCTTATAAAACCCTGTTTAATGTTTCTATAAAGTGTTTCTCATCTCTTCTCCATGTGATTATTTCTGTGTTGTTCAATAAAGAGAAAGCCAAAGTCTTTTGTTAGGAACACACACATACATATATATATATATATATATATATATATATATATATATATATATATATATATATATATATATATATATATATATATATATATATATATATATAGAGAGAGAGAGAGAGAGAGAGAGAGAGAGAGAGAGAATATGACCAAATTCAAATTAATAACACAGGCAGGAGATGACAGAAGAATCAAGTAAAGTTAAGTAGAGAATTCAAATCAAGGCTTGCTCTTGGCTATTCCAAAGGGAAACATTTTGATTTCTTCTATTAAAGTGAGGTGTATGCATTTTCATCTCTGAGTTATTACTAATGTGTTAAAACTGATGCAGAAACTCATACAGTGCTTAATTAAAAACTGAGTTATTATTTGGTGGAACGTATTCACATCAATGGAGTTGTACTCTATGGATTGATCTCCAGAGGTTTTTCTTAAGAATGCTTTAATGATAATTTCACATTAACATGTAATTGTAAGTAAATGTATTTACCCACTTTGTCTCAGTAATCTAGCATTTTATATTTTCTCTTATTCAGTTTTGAGTATGTTCGACTAATATAAACCTCTCTTAAGTGTCATCCATTGTTTCATTTCTCAGCATCTCTACCAAAGGTCATCTAAGTGGAAGAGGGTGGAGGAGAAGTGAGACAACTGGGATGACCACCTGTGCAGTCCACCTCTGTGAAGCAAGGTTTGTGATCAAAGCATGTGGTGCAATGGGGTGTGGAATGTGGCAGTGGACATGGGTGAGATTTAAATATACAGCAGACAAAGGTTTGGATGGGGAATCTCCACACTGATGTGACTGTCGTCCATTGGGCTACGGGTGAACAGGTTGGGAGGGCAGAGGATTCTGTGTTGATATTCTAGATCTCCTTCTCTCTCTGGAGCACCTGGGTAAGCATCTAATCCCGAAGGACACAGAATTCAGGCACATATCAGCATCCTTTCCAGGTTTTTCCAAAGCTCAGCTCAGAATTCCAGTCCAGAAAAGAACTGTGACAGAAGGACATTAGGAGTATAGAAATTGTTTGTGCTGATGGGTGTTCACATGCATGCTGGTGTGGATCACCACAACACATAAAGCATAGGAACAATCTTAAAATGAGCAAGCTAACACATAACTCTCATTGCTTTCAGTCAGACTTAGCAGGCTTTAATGAAGCACTATGGGTGATAACATGGAGGATGAAACAATTCTAACGAGAGGGAGACAATTATTCTTCCTCTTTGTATTGTGTTTGAAATTTGCCCTGCACTTCATGGGACACACTGGGATCCTGTTACTATAGGCAATTTCCAAGTTGTAAATCCTTTTTATTGAACTATGTGTATTTTATGATGTAAAAACCTTTGTAACTTATTTGTTAAGCAAATATTCCTGAATTGATTTTCATATGGTGTTGTATCATTGAATATAGATACTTATTTTAAGTGTATAAAATGAAATAGAATAATAATGTTATTGAATGTAGCAATATAAAAGTAATAAAGCTCACTCCAATGAAACCATGACTATTTCTGATGTCATAGTTTTAGATACTTATTTTAAGAGTATAAAAATGAAATAGAATAATAATGTTATTTAATGTAACAATATACAAGTAATAAAGTTCACTCCAATGAAACTATGATTATTTCTGATGTCTATTGTGTTTCGATTTAGGTAAAATGGAGGAGTTAGAGACTGAAGGAGCTGAAGGGTTTTGCAACTCCATAGGAGGAGAAACAATATCAACCAACCAGACACACCAGAGCTCCCAGGGTCTAAACCACCATCCAAAGAGTACACATGGAGTGACCCATGGCTCCAGCTGCATATGGGGCAGAGGATGGCCTTGTGGGGCATCGATGGGAGGAGAAGCCCTTCTGTGGTGGCTCAATGCCCCGGTATAGGGGAATGCTAGGGCAGTGAGGCAGACTGGGTGGGTGAGTGGGGGAGCACCTTCATAGAAGCAGGAGGAGAGAGAGAGGGATAGGGGATTTTAGGAGGGGAAACCAGGAAAGGGGATAACATTTGAAATGTAAATAAAAAAGATGTCTAATTTCAAAAAAATTCCCCCCAAAAAAAGAAAAGTAAAGAAGAGAAGAGAAGAGAAGAGAAAAGAAAAGAAAAGAAAAGAAAAGAAAAAAAGAAAAGAAAAAAGAAAAGTGACTGAACCATCCAACTGTGAACACTAATTGTGACCAGTAGAGGGCAGCTGCATCTTGCATGTCCAGTTCAGTGGTTAATCAAGTAGCAACCTCCACAATGCTCACTTCTGTGCATAAAAATGTGAACTAACAAAACTCTGACCCATAATGTTCCTGTCTGAAAGAATTCAGGGATGGAAATGGAGAGGAGCCTGAGGAAAAGAAGGTCCAGCAACAGGCCCCAAGTGGGATCTAGCTCAAGGGGAGGTCCCAAGGCCTGAAACTATTACTGAGGCTACGGAGTACTCACAAAAGGAACCTATCATGACTGCCCTCCCGAACACCCAACAAGCAGCTGAAAGAGTCAGATGCAGATATTTGCACCCATCCAATGGACAGAGCTGCTGATCCATGTGGTTTAATTGGGGGAAAGCTGGAAGAAGCTGAGGAGGAGGGTGACCCTGTAGGAAGACCAGCGATCTCAATCAACCTGGACCCTCGAGATCTCTCAAACACTGGACCACCAAACAGACAGCATACACCAGCTGATATGAGGCTCCCAACACAGCAGAGGACTGCGGCGTCTGGGTTTAGTCAGAGAGGATGCACCTCAAGAGACTGGAGGCCCCAGGGAGTTTAGAGGTCTGGTGGGGCCCCCAGACAAGGAGTTGGGTTGGGGATATCCTCATCCTCATGGAGATAGGGGGTCGGGGAGAAGGTGTGGGATGTGGAACAGTGGGAGGGTGGGCTGGGAGGGAAATAAAATATGAAGTTTAAAATAAATAAATAAATAAGTAAATAAATAAGTAAATAAATAAAATTTAAAAATGTGAACTAACATTTCAAATAATTTATCTAATAGATATAATTTCTGTTCTCAATAAGCTGATATACAATTGGTACGCTAGTTCAAAACGTGACACAATTAACCTTTCTCAAACTCTTTCTACTTAGAGACTTAAATAAGATCCTTACTCGAAGTTGAAAAACACTTTCATTTACTTATTTGTATGTTTTCTTTTTCTATAATATACTTGAAATTTATCCTGGAAAAATACCTCGGCAATGAAGGAGAAGAATGAGGGTTTCTACAAGTGCCCTGGACACTCGATTCTATTTTACATATAAACACCGAATGAGTTTTTGTACACCACAATGTACATATCTTATAATAGAGCTGTAATATGGAAAAATGGTTAAGAAGTTTGTTGTAAGGAAATCGAATAGAAATATGTAGCGGGGGCGGGGGAGGTGAGGAACTGGGGGGTCCCGGATGCCAGGGAAATGAGAGGCTTCCAGGACCCAACAGGGATGATTATAGCCGAGAAGGAAGATAGAAACTGCAGAGACCACGTCCAGCAGATAGGAACGGCCCCCAGTCCAGGGATGGGGTCACCCACACAGTTCAAAGTTTTTAACCCAGAAATGTTCCTGTCCAAAGGAAGAACGGGAACAAAAAAAAAAAAAAAAAAAAAAAAGGAGCAGAGGCTGAAGGAAGGGCCATCCAGGGACTGCGCCACCTAGGTAGGGATCCATCCTGTCTCTAGACACCAAACCCCCAACAGGAACACGCTGTTGCTGCTCCTTGGGAGGTTCAGCCAGCAACTAACCAATGTAGATGTGGATGCTTAGAGCCAACCATCAGACTTAGCTCAGGGACCCTGGTAGGGGAGCTGGCTGAAGAATTGGCTGAGGAGGATTGCAACCCCATAGGAAGAACAATGGCAGCTGGCCGGACTACCCGATTGCTCCCAGGGACTAGACCACCAACCAAGAGGTGTACAGGGAGGGAGCCATGACTCCAGATACGTATGTAGCAGACGATGCCCTTGTCTGACATCAATGGGAGGAAAGGCCCTTGGTCCTTTGGAGGTTTGATGAGGAATGCAGTAGTGGAATGCTGGAGGCGTGGGGTGGGAGAGGGTGGGTAGGTGGGAGAGCACCCTCATAGAGGCAAGGGGCGGGGACAGAGAGGTTGTGGGATAGGGGGCTTGTGGAGGAGTAACCAGGAAGTGGGATATCATTTGAAATGTAAACAAGTGGAATGATTAATTTGACAAGGGAAGAGGTGGAGAGAAAACTGGCTACTGAATACTGGCTATCTGTAGTTCCTGTTGAGGCAGGGTCTCTGTAGAAAAACTCACCATGCAATGGCTTCTGTATAGTCATCTAATTACACTCTAAAGCAGACAAGGAGGCAGCACAAGCCAAGAGAAAGGCAATGCTGATCAAATGATATCGACAGGAGCCGAGGGCAAACACTATTCCCTACTCTGCTAAAACAATGCACAGGAAGTCCTGGAACTCACAGTGAAATTGCGTTGTGAGCAATGGCAAAATTCTATGACTTTTCATGAGAAGATACAAACTGAGGGAGTTTGAGAGATAACTTCTATGATAAGTAGTTATAAGACAAAGTCGATAGCATAAAGTTGTACATTATGGTTAATTTATTTATCTTTATTGGTGATTTTATTTATTTACATTTCCAATGTTGTCCCCTTCCCAATCTCCCCTCTGTAAACCTCCATCCCATCCCCCCCTTCCCTTTGCCACTACGAGGGTACTCCCCTAACCACTCACCTACTCCCACCTCACTGCTCTAGCATCCTCCTTCTCTGGGGCATCAAGCCTCCACAGGACCAAGGGCCTCCCCTCCCCCTGATGCCAGATAAGACAAACAACTGGAACATGTGTAGCTGGAGCCATGCATCCCTCCATGTGTACTCTTTGGTTGGTGGTTTCGTCCCTGGGAACTCTGGGGAGTCAGGTTAGTTGATATGGTTGTTCTTCCTATGGGGTTGCAGACACCTTCAGCTCCTTCAGCTCCTCCAGTCCTTCCCCTAACTTCTCCATTGGGATCCCTGGAGTTAGTCCAATGGTTGGCTGTGAGTATCTGCATCTGTATTAGTCAGGTGCTGGCAGAGCCTCCTAGGGAACAGTCACACCAGGCTCCTGTGAGCAAGGGCTTCCTGGCATCAGCAATAGTGTTGGGGGTTGGTATCTGGGGACCAATATGGGACGAATCCCTAGTAGGACAGTCTCTGGATGGCCTTTCCTTCAGTTTCTGCTCCATTTTTTTGTCCCTGTGTTTCCTTCAGACAGGAACAATTCTGGGTTAGAAAATCTTATGTTTTAACAAGGGACGCTGGTTCTAAAGGCCAAGAGAAAAGCCACTAAGAATAGGAAAGACAGAACACAGAGTGGACAAGGGGTCGGTAAAGCCTTCAAAAGCCCACACCTAACAATATACCTTCTCCACCCAGACCCTGCCTTCTGTAGGTTGCTAAGTTTAAAACATATTGCTATACTCTAACAAACCATTTTCCAAACTGTTGGGAACATTCAGGTAGAGATTTCTAAAACATTTGACAGAAGACAAAGAAGTCATTGCAGTGATTATCTGTCAGTGAAAATGCCTGACTGTGATATGTCCTCAGTACATTTTAGCTATAGTCATTGCTATTAATATATGTTTATTTTGCATCATGGCAAGAACACAGAGTGGAGGTGACTGAAGTGCAGCAAGATGGAGGAAAAGGCTGTGGCCAATCTCTCTTCAAGAGCATGCTTAACAGATGCTTATCTTCCACCAACCAGGGTCCACTTCCTAAATCATCCCCAGAGGCTGTCCTCCTTCACAAATTGGTCTGAAGAGAACATTCCAGATCCAAAATATAATACAAATATAAAATTGGTTTGATGAGAACAAATATGTCTATCAAATAGTAATGGTTGTGGTTGTACAATAAGTAGAATGGTATGTACTGGGACAAAAAAGAAAAATATTTCATTGGCCCATTTTGGTACCCAAATACTGATTTTTTTTTTAATTGGTCATTTTATTTGTTTACATTTCAAATGTTATCCTCCTTCCAGGTCTCCCATCCACAAAGCCCCTATCCCATCCCTCTCCCCTCTGTTTCTATGAGGGTGTTCCTCTACCCACCCACTCCACTTCACTGCCCTAGCATTCCCCTATGCTGGAGCATTGAGCCTCCACGGGATCAAGGTCTTCCCCTCTCATTGGTGCCAGAAAAGGCCATCCTCTGCTACATATGCAGCTGGAGCCATTGGTCCCTCCATGTATACTCTTTGGTTGGTGTTTTCATCCATGGGAGCTCTGGCGGAGGGGGGTCTGGTTGGTTGATATTGTTCTTCCTATGGGGTTGCACACCCCTTCAGCTCCTACAGTCCCTTCTCTAACTCCTCCCTTGGGGTCCCTGTGCTCAGGCTGATGAGCATCCACATCTGTACTGGTCAGTCTCTAGCAGAGCCTCTCAGAGGACAGCTATACCAGGCTCCTTTCTGCAAGCACTTCTTGGCATCAGCAATAGTGTCTGGGTTTGGTGTCTGCAGATAGGATGGATCCCTAGGTGGGGTAGTCTCTGAGTGACCTTTCCTTCCGTCTTAGCTCCACTCTTTGTCCCTTCCTTTCCTTTAGACAGGAGGAATTCAGGGTTAATATTTTTGAGGTGAGTGGGTAGCCCCATTCCTCAAATGGGGGTGGTGCCTAACCTTTGGATATGGTCTCTACACGTTATCTCTCCCCCTTTGTTGGGTATTTTAGCTAATGTCATTCCATCATCCCTGTTGGTCCTGGGAGCCTCTTTCTTTCCTGGCACCTGGGACTTTCTAGTGGACACCTCCAGTTCCCCATGCCCCACGTCTACAAACCTCCTTTCAGTGTCCTGACCTTTCATACTTCTCCCTGTCTCCTCCCACACCTGATCCTGCCCTCCTTTTTCCCACCCCCTCTTCTCTCCCTCCCAGGTTCCCCTTTCCCTCTCCTTCCTGTGATTATTTTGTTGCCCCTTCTAAGCAGGACTGAAGCATCTACACATTGTTCTTTCTTCTTGAGCTTCACATGGTCTGTGAGTTTTATCATGGATATTCAAGTTTTTTGCCTGATTTTTCTATGATGTTGGAGAAAAACATAAATAACCTAAACTCAAAATATGTATAGTGAAACTATATATTCTACATAATACGTATGATTCATTGGTGCACATGAATATTTACACTATTTTTATTCAGAGATATGGGATGTTAACATATTCAGAGGGTGGACAGTAGGATGTTAACATATTCAGAGACAAATCATTTGAGCCCCCCCTTTATATATGTATATACTCACTACTATATTTATGTTCCCATATTAATAGGAGTATATTTTACTGATCAAATAAGCATAATCAGCAACTTTTCTACTTTAATATAGTTACATTAAACCAAAGTCACGATGAACTAAATCATCATTATTATTACTATATATTTAAATTAATTTACATTAAAATTCAGTTATTCATTTAGTTTGTTCCGTAAATCCATGACAAACTTAATTCTATTAAAAAAAAATCCCTAATTGCAGCCATGCTAGATCCCTTTCTGTGGGTGCTCCATAGCCTCAGTAATAGTGTCAGGCCTTGGGACCTCCTGTTGAGCTAATTACTGGACCTTCTTTTCCTCAGGCTCCTCTCAATTTCCACCCCTGTAATTCTTTCAGACAGGAACAATTATGGGTCAGAGTTTGGACTGTGGGATAGTCCCCTCTCCCTCACTTGATGCCCTGTCTTTCTGCTGGAGGTGAGCTCTATAAGTTCCCTTTCCCTACTGACAGCATTTGATCTAAGGTTCTGCCCTTTGAGTCCTAAGAGTCTCTCACTTCCCAGGTCTCTGGTGCATTCCGGAGGGTCCCCCAAACTTCCTACCTCCCAAGGTTGCCTGTTTCCATTCTTTCTGCTGGCCCTCAGGGCTTCAGTCCTTTTCCCTCACCCAATACCAGATCAGGTTCCCCTCTCTACCCCCCTCATTCCTGTCCACCCCCCTATCCACTTTCCCTCCCAAATCCCTCCCTCCTTCCCCACTTGTAATTGCTTTGTTCTCTCTCCCAAGTAGGACTGAGGAGTCCTCACTTGGGCACTTCAGCTTGTTGAATTTTTTGAGTTCTGTGGACTGTATCTTGGTTATTCTGTACTTTTTTTTTTTTTTTTTTTTATCATCCACTTATTAGTGAGTACATACCATTTACATGCTTTTGGGTCTGAGTTACCTCACTCAGGGTGATATTTTCTAGTTCCATCCATTTGCCTGCAAAACTCAGGATGTCATTTTTAATAGTGGCGTCGTATTCCATTGTGTAAATGAAACACATTTTCTGTATCCATTCCTTTGTCTTGGGACATCTGGGTTGTTTCCAGCTTCTGGCTATCACAAACAAGGCCATTATGAACATAGTGGAACATGTGCCCCTGTGGCATGGTGGGGCATCTTTCGGGTATATTCCCAAGAGTAGTATAGCTGGGTCTTCAGGTAGATCTATTTCCAATTTTCTGAGGAACCTCCAGATTGATTTCCTGAGTGGTTGTACTAGTTTGCAATTCCACCAGCAATGGAGGAGTGTTTTTCTTTCTCTGCATCCTCTCCAACATGTGTTGTTACCTGTGGTTTTGATCTTAGCCATTCTGATTGGTGTAAGATGGAATCTCAGGGTAGTTTTGATTTGCATTTCTCTGACCACTAAGGACTTGGGACATTTCTTTACGTGCTTCTCGGCCATTTAAGATTCCTCAGTTGTAAAATCTTTGTTTAGTTCTATCTCCACTTTCTGATTGGGTTGTTTGATTTTTGGTGATTAGCTTCTTGAGTTCTTTATATATTTTGGATATTAGCCCTCTATTGGATGTGGGAAGACCCAACAAGCAGCTGAAAGAGTCAGATGCAGATATTTGCATCCAACCAATGGACAGAAGCAGCTGATCTCAGTTGTTGAATTAGGGAAGGCTGATAGAAGCTGAGGAGAAGGGTGATCCTATAGGAAGACCAGCAGTCTCAATTAATCTGAACCCCTGAGATCTCTCAAACACTGGACCACCAGTCAGACAGCATACACCAGCTGATATGAGGTCCCCAACACACATACAGTAGAGGACTTCCGGATCTGTGTTCTTTCAGACATGATGCACCTAACCCTCTAGAGACTGGAGGTCCCAGGGAATTTAGAGGTCAGGTGGGGTGGGGAGTGGGGGCATCCTTGTTGAGATGGGGGGCATAGAGAAGAGGTATGGGATGTGGAACAGTCAGAGGGTGGAAGGGGGGATAAAATATGGAGTGTAAAAAAATAAACATTTAAAAAAAGAGTATTAAAAAAAATCCCTAATTGCAACAAGGTATCACATTCTGTTTACATTGAATACACTGTTGATACAATTTTCAGTCTCCTACATTAAAATAATAGGAAAGTAAAGATATTTTAAGTTGGTGCCATAGAAATACATAATTTTAGAGCTAAGCATACATTTGTCCCATGACAAAACTCTTGGATGGTGCATGATGGTGCAGCCCCGGGAAGGAACTGGAAGGTCACAGAAGCAGTATGAGGTCCACACTCACTTGGATGACTTTTCTGTCTTCTGGCTCTGACTTCTTGGTTCAGTGAAAGCAGAATTTGTCTATTGTGGTTCTCAGTTTTCTTTCATGTTCAAAAAATAAATCTAAATGATCTATAACCACTCTATAACCTTTCCATTCGTATCTGGTTAGGCCACATTTGAGGAATGTCGGCTTCTTCCTTTGCAGGCAAATGGAAAAGATCACTTTATAAACCTATCAGGATCCTAATGCTGGCGAGTTCAGAATGCTTTTAGCTAGGAATTCTTAAAGAGAATTGTTCCTTAAAGATTTGGATTTTCCATTTTCAAATGTACAGTTTCATCTAATCTTCCAGAAATGTCATGAAGAAGTTATAATACAAAACCTACTTATCATTCAAAATGTTGTAGGCCACAGTGCTTAAGTGTCAGACCCATGGTTCAAATGCAAGTCTGCCTGAAGTCTTGAGTGGAGAATCTAAGACAGTCCACCATGGTCTTGGGAGCTGGTTCCATGGATGCTACTTGACTAAAGGTTAAATGGTTCAACCTAAGTCATCAGATCTCTCACGAGCTTAATATTTCTGTGTTGCCTTAAGTATTTTTAAAATGAAAGTTGACACAGGTTAAATTTGCTCTGCTCAAAAGAGCTTCTCTACATACTTCTTAGTATGAGTATATTTTTCTAAAACAGAAAAAAAAAGTCCCGGCAGAGGAGAATTAGAAGTCATGAGCTCCAGCTGCATATGTGGCAGAGGATGGCCTTGTCAGGCCTCAATGGCAGGAGAGGTCCTTGTCCTATGAAAGCTTGATACATGCTCCAGTGTAGGGGAATCGAAGGAGGGGAGGTGGGAGTGGATGGGTGGAGGAGCACTCTCATAGAAGCATGGGGAGAGGAGATGGGATAGGCGGTCTACAGTTTCTGGGAGTGGAGAACCAGGAAAGCAGATAACATTTTAAATGTAAATAAAGAAAATATCCAATTTTTTTTTTTTTTAAAAAGGAAGAAGAAAAAGTCATGAGCTCTGGCAAGTTCCAACTTGTTGACGGAGAATTTGCTCAATTCCTTCCCTACCTGAGGCAGATTTGGGCTAAGCACTGGACAGAGGAGGCAATATGTTCTTCCCAGTCAGTCAGTATGTTCTCCCAGAGGGAGGACACAGAGAACTTCCTGTCTCTTCACACTTCAACACTCAGCTATCCAGCCAGTGGTCCTCTTTCACACACTGAAATACCATGTGCAGTTTCTCTATTCCCAAGCAGACTTAAAATCATCCTAATATTTGAACCATTTGGTAAGTGAGATGGAGTAATCGCTATTGCCTTTTACAAAAGACAAGTTAGGCCATTAAGACAAATATTAGTTCAAATGATTACAGTGCATCACTCTGGTCAGAATCAGCAGACGGCTAAGGTTATCCGTTCAACAATTACTCATGGTCCTGGGCTGTGTTGTACTCTCTGGAGGCCACTGAAAGTTCGCAGGCAGCAGAAAATGCACAGCTCATTCTCGTGTCTCAATATATTTCCAACTTTTTGACATTTATGGGTAAACTTGAAGGGTGTCTGACCCTTAGACTTCTGAAAATAAAAAAAGGATGAAATCTCTTTTCATTTGTTTGTCTTAAAAATGTGGTTTAGAATGGGAAGGGCATGCTTCTTTCTCTGTATTAATCAGTTTAAGCTTTTCAGATGGCTTCTATTTACCTGCGATGGAAAACTGTGAGTGGTCAGTGAAAATGCAATGCTTCACTAAGTTTTTGTCAGATCCTGTCCTAACAGAGGTTTAGCATTTTCAGCTCTTCTACCCATTGGTCGCCATTCCTCCCTCTTACTCATGCATAGCACCTTTGTGCACTTCCTTTCTGCCTTGTTAATCTTCTGAGCATCGGGTGTGAGGGGAGTCATAAAACATTCGGGCGTGGTGGTGCATGCCTTTAATCCCAGCACTCGGGAGGCAGAGGCAGGCAGATTTCTGAGTTTGAGGCCAGCCTGGTCTACCAAGTGAGTTCCAGGACAGCCAGGGCTATGCAGAAAAACCCTGTCTCGAAAAACCAAAAAACAAACAAACAAACAAAAAACAAACCATCTTTCTAGTGAATATTTAACATACTTGTTCAATTTATGGTTATAGTGCTCTTATCATAGAAATGTTCCCTCCCAACCTTCAGGCTATTCTGGTTGAAATAATCTTTCAAATAAATTCCTTATGTCTACATAGTTTTTCATGTTAACATAATAACATACTAACTTAGAACTCACAGTCTCTATATCTCTTCTAGAGAAATTCTTCTTATCTTTAAAACATTGTTTTTTTTTTTTAATCCTATTTTAAACTCTGGGTAGGCATGTCACAGTACTAATAAAACTAATCTTATACTTTGCACATTTTTTCAGAATTATTGAAATAAAATAAATGTTTGCTGTATATGGAATCTTCTGTTTTGGTAAATATGTCGTAGGCACTAGGGTTACTTGAGAATGGGTTACTAGTTTCCCTCACTTGTACTAATCCATAGAACATATATCATGACATGTGTTGATGGCATCATTTTATAAAACCGAAGCCAAGGACTTCAGTAATTCTTTAAATTAAACATTCTATACAAAACATTTCAATGAGTTATGATTTTGTTAGTTATATGCTGAATAACGATGGTACAAAATTTTAAAAGTGTTTCCCATAATTAAATCATATGTATATGAGAGCAGAAAAGTTGTAAGTACAGTAAACACATACACACACACACACATACACAAATACAAACACACAAACACATTGTGCTTCCTGGCAACGAATAACCTCAAATCTGAGATGAAGGGTTTCAGGGAGCACTCATGAAGTATAGGCTGTGAGATCTGCATAGGGCAAAGTACAATGTGTGCTCAGAATCAAGGCTACATTCAAAGTAACCAACAAGTGTCAAAATGGAGATGTAATGAGTTAATAAACCCCATGAGTTGATCTTCATAGGATTAGGAGATTTTGGCAATTCTATTATTTTCTTTAAAAAAGGAAAAAAAGGATTGGGTAGACAGGGAAGAACTGGGTATCCAACCCACCCTCAACATTTTTGACCCAGAACTGTTCCTGTCTAAAAGAAACACAGGGACAAAAAAAATGGAGCACAGATTGAAGAAAAGGCCATCCAGTTACTGGCCCACCTTGGGTTCTATCCCATGGGTGGGCACCAGACCCTGACACTATTATTGATGCATCATTGTACACAGAACCCTATCATGGCTGTTCTCTGAGAGACTCTACCAGCAGTTGACTGAGACAGATGTATATACATATAGCTAACCATTGGGCTGAGGTCAGGGACCCCTATGGAAGAGTTAGGGGAAGGAGTGAGGAATTGAAGGGGATGGCAACCCCACAGGAAGACCAATATTATGAACTACCCCAGTCATGTGGGTGCTCCTACAGTCTAAGCCACCAACCAAAGAACATACATGGGCTGGTCCAAGGCCCCTGGCACACATGCAGCAGAGGGCTGCTTTGTCTGGGCATAGTGGGAAAGGATATGCCTAATCTTGTAGAGACTTGATGCCTCTAGGGAAGGGGGATGCTGGTGTGGTGAAATTGGTGGGACCGAGGATGGAGATGGGGGGGGGATTGGAAGGTGGGGAGTGTTTGGGCTAGGGGAGCACCCTTTCAAAGACAAAGGGGATGAGGGATTGGGTGAAAAACTTGGCATGTGGACTGGGAATGGAGGCAACATTTGGAATGTAAATAAATGAAATAATAGTAATAAAAGGATTATGTTTTATTTCTCACAAACTATAGTATTTAAGGAAGAAAACTGACTTTAATATAGAGGTAAGTTTGCAGTAACTAGAATTTTTAAAATCCAGAAATAAAAAAAGCAGAAACATTCTTCTTAAGATGGATTGAACTTGTTAGGGCCAGAACTACCTGCCAGTGGCTGTGGGGTGGGCTCCTAAACATTGACAAGCAGGGTAATATATTTCTGACAGATATTCTTATAATAATATTGGCAACAAACCCAAGTCTACTATTTTTAATATTTATTCATCTCTCATACATCCTTATTGCAGATTCCTCTATTCCTGCTCATCATAGTTCCTCTCAGCCATCCACTCCTATATCTACTTCTCCTCTGTTTTCCTTCAGGAAAGAGAAGGCCTCCTATGAATATCACCTAAACATGGCCTATCAAATGTATGGGTATGAACTAATTTTAAATTCATGAGGAAGCCTATTCTGTGTTAGGTGATTCAGTACTGGGATTTGAGGCTTGTGCTACCATGCCAGGTTCTGCTTGTATTCTTGTCTCTTTGTTTTAGAGTTAAAAAAAAAATGCATTTTGTTGGTTTTAATTCTCCTACTCTTTGGGCTCTTTTTCACTTGCTTGTTTTCTTTGCTTACAGAAGCCTTTTATTTTTATGATATCCCACTTGACGATTGATGGCCTCAATCCCTGGGAAAATGGAGTCCTGTTCAGAAATTCCTTTCCTACACTTGTATCACGGAAGGCTCTGCCTGTGTTTTATTCTAGAACTTTCAGTGTTTCCCATTTCCCATTGGTCTGTGACCTGTTTGGGGTTAACTTTTGTGCATAGTGACAGATATTGGTCTAACTAAATTCTTCCACATGTGGATATTCCATTATCCCAGCAGCACTTGTTGACGATTCTGTTTCTTCTCCCAAGGTGGTTTTTCATCTTTGTCAAATGTCAGATGGATGTTACTACATGCACTTACAGCCAAAGCTGGCTTCAATGACAGAGTCTTACTGTGTGGAAACAACCTACTGTTTCTTACAGACTTTTGTGACCATCTCCACCATGACTCATAGAGAAGTATCCTAAGCCTGACACTGTAAAATGTTTAATAACCCATATTCCCTGGGAGCAGCCTGCAAGATCTTTTTATTTTAATTCTTTAAAAAGGACAAAACTTAAAGCAAAAAATTATAGTTGGTTTCCATAAGTTTTTTCATACAATCATAGTTTCGGTTAACTCAATCCCTACCTCACAAACCCCTATATCCCTTTCCACTCAAACCTTTAGCCAAAGTATTCCCTCCCCTCTTTCATATCACCTGTATTTTACTATTTCCTCTATTTTGGTTCAGCAAGTCACTTTTAGCCCTTGCATTTATGCTTGCTGACATTTGCAAAAATCAGTGTTCACCATTTCTATACAAGACACACTAGTTTTCTTGGGTTGGAATTTTCTGATATAGAAGAGAAAAAAACACACACACTTTCCAGTTAAACTTGAATATTACACAGGTAGAATGTACTTTTATATACATTGTTATGTCAATCCGTGCTGGCTAGCTAGTTTTATCAACTTTAAATGAGCAAAAGTCATCAGAGAGAAAAGATCTTGTATTAGTCAGGGTTCTCTAGAATCACAGAACTTATGGGTAGTCACTATATAGTAAAGGAATTTGTTGATGACTTACAGTCTGCTGTCTATCTCCTAACAATGGTCAGCAGCAGCTGTGAATAGAAGTCCTAGGATCTAGCATTACTCAGTCCCACAAGGCAAGCAGGCAAAGGAGAGAAAGAGTGTCCATCTTCCTTCTTCCAATGTCCTTATGTTGGTCTCCAGCGGAAGGTGTAGCCCAGATTAAAGGTGTGTGCCACCACGCTTTTAATCCCAGATGCCCTTGAACTCAGTGGTCTCCCTGTCTTATTCTTCTGGAATTCATAACCACTATGCCTCAAGATCCTCTGCCAGGATCCAGGTCAGAAACTTGTATCTCCCAGCCTCCAGATTAGGATCACTGGTGAGCCTCCAATTCTGGGTTGTACTCCATTCCAGATATAGTCAATTTGACAACCAGGGATAGCCACTACAGACCCTAAATTGGAAAAATTCCCACTCTATAAGATCAGCTGTTAGCAAGCATGTTGGACATTTTCTTAATTAATGGTTGATGTTGGATGCCCTAGCCCATTATGGGTAGCACCATCCCTGGTTTGGTGGTCCTAAGTTCTATAAGAAAGTAGCCTGAGCAAACCATTTGGAGTAAGGCAGTAGTAGCACTCCTTCATGACCTCTGAGTCAAATCATGCCTCTATGTTATTGCCTCCTCTATTCACTACCCTCTAAGTTCTTAGGAAAGAAGCAGAATAACAGCAAGGGCAGAACACATCTCAGAATAAAAGAACATCACCCTGGGACTAAATGCATCCACATATGTGTATCCATGTCTCTCTTAACCCATTTCACATTACAGAAGCAAACCTTACAATTGATTCTTCCTCTCTCTCTCTCTTTGGCTGGAAGAATAATAACAAAGCTAAACCTATATGTCAGTGCATCTTGTATATGGCAATCAACACAGAGAATAAAAGACCTCAAGAATTCTTAGTCCTAAATGAGAGATCTATATCACATCCTTCTCCTCAAGGATTAATGATCTATACAGAACAGGGGGCAGAAAGATTGTACAAGACAAAGGTGGTGGATGGCTTCAGAAAACAGTTTTCTACATATAACAGGGCAAATACACATATAAACTTAAAAAGACTGTGACAAGTATGTACAAGTAATACACTAACCCAATATAAATAAAATGCCAGAATGGAGGGAACAAAGCTACATCCATTCCAGAGGAGATACTGGCACTTGACTGATGGTGTGACACCTGGTGTATGGAACACACTCTAGAGCAAGTCCCTGGCCTGGGAAGAATCAGCCAGTATAAACTAGATACAATAAGTTTTGTTGTAATTCTTATTTTGTTTAAAATATAACATGAAGTTGAGAGTTAGGGAGGGTAGGAGAGAGCATGAAGAGTTGTGTGTGAGAGGGATAAATATTAAAATACAGGGTATGAAATTCTCAAAGACTAAAGACTTTATTGAAAATAGGTGTAACTTACCTCTTTTCTCTCATTCCAGGATTGTTAGGGTTTTTATTATTATTATTATTGTTAATTTGTTTGAAGTGCTTCTTCAAGTTCCAAAGTGATGGTGTAATATCTTTTCTTTTGTTTCTTCCAAATTCAGCTCCATATGGTTCCTGGTATGATCACATAAAATCTTGGTGGGAAAAAGATTTCAGAATCCCCATGTGCTATTTATTTTCTAATAAGATGATAGAAATGAGGAACAGAAGAGACATAACCAATCTAGTAATTTATAAGGTGCTCTTAGCAACTGACAGCACTCTGAATATAATATGGTCACTTGAAATAGATGATGACAACCACCCACAATAAATTTAAAAGCGAAAGAAGAAAATGTTCTACACTCACTGGCACAAACTTTGGTCTAATAAATACAAATGTTTCATGAATGAAAATCTAAATGTTGATCATTTTCTAAGGATGAGGTTTGAAACAAAATAAAACATCATACACAGAGCAACACAATATACATAGATGATCGCACTAATAAATTTTGAAAATGATTTCAGATTTATAAATCTCAGAACTCAGGAGCCAAAAATGCCCTGTGCATTACAAGATAAAATCTAAAATGAGTTATCCGTCAGAGTAGGAAGGAGTTTGTTGAGCAGGTAAGGACAACTTATTATAGCCGGGGGAAGGAGACTTGAGTTTTCTTTAAGGATATGGCTCCCAGTATGTCTACCCTCTCCAATGGATGTCCCACATCTAAGACTATATGGGCAATACAATTGGAGTCTATGGTTTGTTTAAACAAAAGATTTTGTCTTGTATAGTGTGGAAGAGGGTAGATCTCAGAGGAGTTAGGTAGACAAATGGGGTTACATTACATACATGAAATTCTCAAAGAACTAATAAAGAAAGAAAATGACAACAAAAATTATGCTCCAAATTTCATACCATCATTTACTTACTATTTTGATGTGTAGTGGTATGTTTTAGTCTCCTGCATTTGAATTAATAAAAAGCCTATATATGAAGATATTATTTTTCTTATTTCTATAAATACTTTAAGTAGAAATACATATTGGCTGTGTATATACACTTATGTCCTTTTGAGCAACATAAAATGAATAAAAATTGACAAATTCATGTGAGGCAATTGATTTACTTGTTAATTTATAACAAAATTGATCATCTGGATTAAACTGGATAGTTAAATATATCATAGAAACCAAAAAAAAAAAAATTAAAGTGTGAGGGATCATATGAGTTCAAGGATTTTAATTCAGCAATTCTTGTAGATACAACTATACAGTAGGGTTAATCTTGAATATGGTTTTCCAGATTATTTCATAGAAAGATGAATTAAAAAGTTGGGCTGGAGAGATGGCTCAGTGGGTAAGAGCACCCGACTGCTCTTCCGAAGGTCCGGAGTTCAAATCCCAGCAACCACATGGTGGCTCACAACCATCCGTAACAAGATCTGACTCCCTCTTCTGGAGTGTCTAAAGACAGCTACAGTGTACTTACATATAATAAATAAATAAATCTTTAAAAAAAAAAAAGTAATAGCACAGTGGAATTGTGGGATAGGGATTGCGATGTTTGTGGCTCTGCTGCATATCCAACTGTGTTCCATGTTGAGTGCTTTATTTTAGATACAGGTAGTGGCTATGGTAGCAGTAGTAGAGGTAGTAATAGTAGTATTGTGAGGGAGGGTGTCCCTTGTGTATGAGGGTGCCCTACACATGTGTGTGTTGGTGCAGAGGTTGGGTAGCTGTGGAGTCGGAGGGTCAATGTTCCTTGTTTTTCCTGTATCCTTGTGTTTATTTTTGATAGTCTTTCCCTGAACCTGAAGCTTATCAATTTTATTAGGCCGTCGTGTCAGTAAGCTTCTGATACTGGGGTTACGGGCATAGGCGGCTATGTCTGGCTCTTTGCAAAAGAAAAAAAAAAACTACAAAATCTGTGTTATGGGGTCACAAGTGTTTATCTGGCAGACAATTTGCAAATAGAGCCATCTCTCTGGTCTCACTTGAGAACAGTTTTGTTCTGCAATTTAGAAAAACAAATATGTTATATTTTGTAATTTCTATAGGTCAGAGATTTGAGAATGTTTACCTGGGGCTCAAAACTAGCTTAGAATGTTTCATTATGTCTCTGCAGAGATGTATAACATTGATATGGTCAATTGAAGCTTCACACAACAATTTAGAAAGAATATGAAGACTGTTATTGTTGGTTGTTTTTTTTTTTTGAGTTTTGTGTGTACATGCACATCTGAGTGCATGTTTATACATGCCTGCCCTCCCCCCACTAAAACCTTAATTTTCTTCCTCTTAGAACTCTTGTGAGCAAAATGTGGGCTGACATGAATGCCTTCTCAGTTGATAAAAGCCTTATGATTTGAACAGGATTTTATATCTCAATCTATCTGGTTCTATTTTGTCTTACTAGTAACCTCTGTAAATTAGGAGAAAAGTTTTAAAATGCATAATCACTTAACTTCATCTTAATCACTTATATGTTATACTTATTGGATGCATGCTGTATTCACAAATATGATTGTGTAGTATGTCATTATTCTTATCACAACCCTTGGGAGGCTGATATATATGGATCTGGATGTCAAGGCCAGCCAGGTCTGCATAGCAGGATTCTGGATCAACAAAAGCAGCCACAAAAGATCCAAAGAATTGCAATTACAATATCATTAATAATCCAATTTTAAAAATGGGGTACAGAGCTAAACAGAGAATTCTCAACAGGAGTATTGAATGGCTGACAATCACTTAAGTAATGTTCAACACTCTTAGTCGTCAGGGAAACACCAATCTAAACAACTCTGAGATTCCATCTTAATCACATCAGAATGGTTAAGATCAAAACCACAAGTGACAGCACATTTCAGCAAGGATGTGGAGCAAGGGGAATACGCCTCCATTGCTGGTTAGTGAAAACTAGTACAACCACTTTGGAAATCATTTTGGTTTCCTCAAGACCCAGCTAAACCACTCCTGGGCATACATCCAAAAGATGCTCTATGATGTTACAGAGACACTTCTTCAGCTATTTTCATAGTAGCTTTATTTATTTATTTATTTTTCTTTTTTTTTTT
>NC_034602.1:76581012-76592111 GCF_900095145.1 Mus pahari | reverse complement strand
TACTCCATTGTGTAAATGTACCACAGTTTCTGTATCCATTCCTCTATTGAGGGACATCTGGGTTCTTTCCAGCTTCTGGCTATTATAAATAAGGCTGAGTAGCTTTATTTATAATAGCCAAAGAGTGGAGACAATCTAGATGTCCCTCAACTGAAGAACGGATAAAGAATGTGGTACATCTATGCAATGGAATACTAAAAACAAACACATTATGAATTTCCAAGCAAATATATGGAACTTGAGATTATCATCCCGAGTGAGGTAACCTAGGTCCAGAAAGACATGTATTGTATGTGGTCACTTATAAGTAGACATTAGCCATAAAGTTCAGGATAACCATGCTACAATCCACAGCCACAGCCTCCGCCACCACCAATCCCCCCACCCCACCCCCAAACAAAACAAAACAAAACTGAGTAAGAAGGAAATCCCAAGGAGGGATTCACAAATCTGCCTCAGAAGGGAAACTAAATAGTCATTGCAGGTGGGTGGAGAGAAGAAACTGGGTAGGAGAAGCAGTAAGAAGGAAATGAGAAGGGAATGTCGATAAGGTGTGGGGAGCTAGGCAGTCAAGAGATGGGAATGAGAATGAAAATAGGTTGGTCAGCATATCTAGTGTTCAGATGGAGGCCTGGAACAGGAGATTATGTGGGGGTATATGGGATTGACATTAGCTGAGATTCCTCCCAGAGGGTGAAGTGGCCACTTTCTGTAGCTAACCAGAGGAGGAAAGGGGGAATCAATCTAGCCACAAAACGTACAAGAAAAACTTGTCTTGTTTACAAGATTTGCAGCAATAAAAATGGAGCAGAGACCGAGGAACAGCCAACCAATGACTGTCCCAACTTTAGACCCATCCCATGTGAGACAACCAACTCCTAACACTGTTAATGATACTCTGCTATGCTTGCAAACAGAAACCTAACATTACTGCCTCCTGACTTCATGTAACAGTGGATGAAGACAGATATAGAGACCCACAGCCAAACATCTGGTGAATCTCTGGGAGTCCTGTGGAAGGTGGGGGGTCTAGAAGTGAGCAGGCCAGAGGAGTCATGGACAATACAAGACCTACAGAATCAAATAACCTGGGACCATGGGGTCTCAGAGAGCCTGGGCCACCAACAAGGGAGCAAGCAGGAGCTGAACCTAGACTTCCTACACATTTGTAGCAAATATGCAGCTTGGTCTTCATGTACACCTTCTAACAAGTGGACCAGGCTGTTTTGGTCTCTGCTCCCTGCCATTTGATCCCCTTTCCTCTACCTGTACTGCCAGGTTGGGCCTCAGTGGGAGAGAATGTACCTAGTCCTGCTGGGACTCAATGTCTCAGGGCTGTGTGATACCCAAAAGGGACTCCCATTATCCTCTGAGGAGGATATGGAGTAATGAAGGGAGGGATTTTAAGGGTGGACTAGGAGGAGATGATGAAGGGGGTCTATGATGTGGATGTAAAGTAAGTAAAAAATACGAAACGATTGGAAAAATTCTTATCATTCAGTTCTCATTAATTTTTAAATCTATTTTATGGAGGAAAAATTATGCTTTATATAAATTTTAGGTTTTCATTAAAATTTTAATTCCTTTATCCCATAAACAACCACCAAAACCAGATGCTATTGTGGATGACTACAAGAGCTTGCTGACAGGAGTCTGATATAGCTGTCTGCTGAGAGAAGTGGATGCTCACAGCCATCCATTGGATGGAACACAGGCTCTCCAATGAAGGAGCTAGAGAAGTATCCAAGGAGCTGAAGGGGTTTGCAGCCCCATAGAAGGAACAACAATGTGAACTAACCAGTATCTCCAGTGCTCCCTGGGACTAAACCACCAACCAAAGAAAACACATGAGGGACTCGGGTCTCTAGCTGCGTATGTAGCAGAGGATGGCCTAGTTGGTCATCAATGGGAGGAGAGGTCCTGTGAAGGTTCTATGCCCCAGTATAGGGGACTGCCAGGGCCAGGAAGTAGGAGTGGGTGGGTTGGGGAGCAGGGGGAGGGGCGAAGGGATAGGGGGTTTTGGAGGAGAAACTAGGAAAAGGGATAACATTTGAAATGTAAATAAAGGAAATATCTAATAAATAAATCTAATAAAACATAAATTAATTAATTGTAAAAAATTGAATTATGCCAAGAAGAATTAAGAATTTTTAAAAACTCAGCCTTCAGATCACTTTGTTTTTCTATAGAATATCAGTAGAGAGGTGATGCAATTGACAGAGTCCCTGGGGAGAAAACCCTCAGAGGACCTCATGGAGAAAATTCTGCAACACACTTCATTTCAGGAGACGCAAAAAAAAAAAAAAAAAAAAAAAAAATCTGTCTTCCAATTACATAAGACTTCCAGGGGAAATATGAGCCAAACGCTGGTGACTTTCATAAGAAAAGGTGAGAAAGTCATATGGTTTTCTTGAGTAGCTGTTGAAACTTGTAAGTCTTCGTGACTCAGCAAAATCTGGTCAGGGTTCCTCATCCAGTCAAGCCAGAAATTGTTTTCTTTGGGACTCTTCCATCTCTGAGTGTTTTCCTTACTGAGTGATTGGTTTTGCACAGTAACAAGTGTTGTTTATTAATACATCTACTTATGATGCTATTATGAGAGAGTTGCTAGTTGCTATCCCCTCACGCTCCTTCAGTTTTGTGACATATTTTTTCTGTTGGCAGCATCAACAGTGACACCAAGTTCTAGTTGCTCCATTATTTAGCCCTCTGTGTCTCAAGTACCATATGACTATGTCTATAGTTATAAGGAGGAAAATGATCTTATTTTGAGGTGGGAAAATAAATTTAAAAGTATTAGTTTTTTTTTGTAAAAATGACATTTTTTTCAAGATTTAAAGGGCAAAAGTAGGAATTTAAGTATCTAAGTTCTGTTATATTTAGCAAATACACAGTAGCCCCAAATCCCCACAATGGTGTTGAATTCTAATTAGGGAGAAGCATGATCTGATAGGATGTAATTGAATTCAAAATCAAAACTTCTTAGAATGTTTAAAATATTGGAACCTCTAATACTGACATCTTAGAAACCAGAAACAGAATAGAGAAATCTGATATTTGAACCACACATCCAGTAACAGAGTTAGGAAATCTTTTCATGTCACAAACAACATTGCTACTGGTAAAACAAGTCTTCAGGTAGTAGTGTATCTATTGCTCAGTTTATGCCTTCTTTTCCAAATGTTTACATTCATATACTACTTAAAATAATTACTATGCCTTCCAGGATAGTTTTCTGCTGTAATTCCAGGCCATACTTTTCTGTTTCTGATTTTTGTATTGGGTTCTTAGAAAAGTTTAGAATCATTTTTTTTAATTAATTTCTTTTTCACACTACATATTTTCCCCCTCCCCGATCCACCCTCCAACTGTTCCACATCTCATACTTCTTCCCCACTCCCCAGTCTCCATGCAGATGTCCCGAACCCCCACCCCTCCTGACTTCTAAACTCCCTGGGGCCTCCAGTCTCTTGAGGGTTAGGTGCATCATCTCTGAATGAACACAGACCCGGAAGTCTTCTACAGTATGTGGGTTGGGAGCATCATATCAACTGGTGTATGCTGTCTTTTTGGTGGTCCAGTGTTTGAGAGATCTCGGGGGGGGGGTGCAGATTAATTGGGACTGCTGGTCCTCCTACAAAATCACCCTTCTCCTCAGCTTCTTATAGCCTTCCCTAATTCAACAACAGGGGTTAGCTGCTTCTATCCATTGGCTGGGTGCAAATATCTGCATCTGACTCTTTCAGCTGCTTGTTGGGTCTTTCAGAGGGCAATGCACCAAAGACCTGGAAGGTGAGAGACTCTCAGGACTCAAAGGGTTAGACCTTAGATGAAATACCCAACAGTAGGGTGAGGGAACTTATAGAGCCCACCTCTAGCAGTAAGACAAGGCATCAAATGAGGGAGGGGGTTGCCATCCCACAGTCAAAACTCTGACCCATAATTGTTCCTGTCTGAAAGAATTACAGGGAAGGAAATGGAGAGGAACCTGAGGAAAAGAAGGTCCAGCGACAGGCCCAAAGTGGGATTCAGCACAAAGGGATGTTCTAAGGCCTAATACTATTACTGAGGCTATGGAGCGCTCCTAAAAAGGGTCCTAGATTTCTTTTAAAATATGTTTTTAGTCGAGTTAGAATTATATCATTTCCCTTACAGACTTTCCCAGATACTCCTTTTCAACCCCTCTCTTGCCTCTCATACTCACATGCCTCTTTTTCACTGATTATTTTTATTACATATATACTGTATGTCTGTCTATATGTATGTATGTGTATGTACACACACACATAACATCTTCAGGGGCCATTTTTATGGTGAATATATGATTTCAAGGTTGACTACTCTGTTTTAGACAACAAATAAGGGTACTCATTCCTGGAAGAGGCTCATTCTCCCTCTCTTGGCACTCAATACCTTCTTTTAGTTCTTTATCTACTGTGGAACCTCATGAAATTCCTCCCTTCTATGTCAACATGCCCATTGATATTACCAGTGTTCCAATCTTGTTATGTCGTCCTTCCTAGGAGCGAATGCTTCACAGCAGACTTATTGCTATTAATTTCTGACTTATTTATGATTGTGGATGACTAAACTTGTGTAAAAGGAATGCTGAGTTGTGGTGGACAGTCGAAGGAATACTCTGGCATATTACTTCCGTCTTCACATTGGGATAGCATGTCTTTTAACTGGCTCTGACAGCAGATGGAACGAGCCAGTGGATTCAAAGGAAGCCTGAGTCTAAAGAGTAAATCAAATTCTGTGGCAGAGGAAATACCATCTCAGCTACTGTTCTGAATGCATGTTGCTGTTATTGGCCACATTACAAAAAGTGAAAAGAGAAAACACAATTTGACAAGAAAAACGGATTTATTCTAACTAATTGTATTCGGGATGCTTATATAGCAAACACACAGCAGTGTCGTGTAAGTTATTGGGTATAGATGACTAAATGTGAATTGGAGAGTCTTATTTACTTGAAGTAAATACACCATGTTTTGTTTTTTGCCATAGTAACACCAATAGGTGAAGAAGATAATTTATTTGAAATGGCACAGCAAAGAAAGAAATAGTCAAATGAAAGTTTGTGTTTGCCTTCGTAAGCATCATGTGCATTATAACATAATATGTATATACATTCATACTAGTAAAATGAATGGTTACAAGGATACACTTATCAAATGGTGTGTGTTGGAAGATTTCTTGAAGAATTGTCACTTAGCATGTTTAAACCCCCTTATCACAGGAAATAGAGAAGACTGGACAAGCCATTCAGAGTAGTGCTGAGTGAGAGGGCAGGTGAGCACTGCTGCACCCCGAAACTTGAAATGGATGTCTGAGAACTTCCCTCTTCTTTTCTCTGACATGAAAACCTTCAGTTCATCCTTCCCAGACTGAAACATCATCTTGTGTAGAACCATGACTCAATTTCCCATGTTCATCAGGCTGTTCACATTAAGCACAGATAGGTGGAATTGTTCCAATTTTATTTTTAATTTTGTAATTTCTTTGTTTCCTACTTTTCCCACTTCTTTCTATCTCTTTATTCTTCTCTTAACTCTTTTTTTGATGGCCTAGAATTAATCTTACAGGAAGCTGCATACTGTAGAATTATACGGTAGTATGCAAATACTTCACTTATCAGGGTTTCCTTAAATTTAAACACATATTCTAAGCCATATCTTTGTTTATATAGCAGATTATTAAGATTATAAAAATATGCATTCATTATATTTATTTAAATACATCTGTAAATACAATTTGAGTAACAAGTAAATATAATATTTATAGATTATAATCTTTATTATAAAATAAATATCCATTCATCCATCCACTATTACATACTAAAAAATGAGTAATAACAAAGCGGGAGAAAAATTGTTAATCTGGTCTTGGTCCAGATGAGCTACAATAAATTGAAGTTCTCATTCCATCCCTGCAGTGTGAGATTCGTCCCAGAGTCAGTCTTTACCTACTAAGGGAAAACTGAGGTGTTAGTGAGAAGAGTGGCTTTGGAGTTGCAGAAAATTCTAGCAATCCCTCCCCAGTCAGTGATTCCAGATTAAGGTCCTTAGAAACAGAACACTGGCTGAGTGATTAAAATGCCGCTTTACTTCTACGGTCTTCTTCTTACAAACATGTAACCATTGCCTAACCTAACCAAAACTAAAGGACACACCTTGAACTGAAGAGATGCTATACAAAAATATTTTCATGCTCTAATTCTTCCAGGTTTAGCCAGTGGACATTTTTGATATTTCCATTGTTCTTGAGAGCTTGTTTTGTAGTTCTAATTTACTATGATTTTTCTTGTCAAACTTTTTGAATTCATTGTATTTTCAAATAACTAGAGTGGCTTTCCGTGAAAGGCAACACTTAGAAATCACACACATGAATACTATGCTGTTACCAAGCTGTCATTGTCTTTAGACATCATATTACTCAACTCTCTATTTGTCCTTCTCCGTATCAAGTTATGGCTATTGTTGTGTGTGTCAACCAAAGCCCAAAATGCACTGCAGTTTGACTGTAGGACAGTCACATGGATGGTATTTCATCTCTCTATCTATTATCTATCTAATCTATCATCTATCATCTCTCTGTTATCTATCTATCTAATCTATCAATCTATCTATCAATCATCTATTTTATTCTTCCCTCATACAATATTGCATCCTGACCACGGTTTCCTCTCCCTTCATTCTTCTTAGACCCCCCTCACTTCTCTCCCCTATATCCACTCCTTCTCCTTTTCTCTTCAGAAAAGAGCAGGCTTTTAGGGATAAACTGAACACAGCATAACAAGTTACAATAAGACTAGGCACAAAACTTCAAGACTGGATAAGGCAGCCCAGTAGGAAAAAAATACCAGCAGCAGACAAAAGAGTCAATACAACCTTCTAATCCCACTGTTACGAGTCATACAAGCATACCAAGCTACACAAGTGCAACATATATGGAGAGGAAATAGCTTAGATGCGTATAAGTTCCATAATTGTTCACTTCTGTGTCTGTTCTGTGTCTGTTCACTTCACTGTCTGTGAGCCCCTATGAACACTAATTAGTTGATTCTGCGGGCTGTGTTCTCTTGGTGTCCTCAGCCTCTTTGGATCCTACAACCCCTCCCTCTTTGTGAGGTTTTTCCCTTGATCTACCTAGTATTTGGTTGTGGGTTCCTTTAGATCTAAGTAAATTTAAGCCTTAGTCAAGGAATCTCAACTCTGGTCCTATTACAAAACTATGGGAAGAAGGGTTCATTCTCCTCGACAGAGTTGCAGATTTCCTGTCTGAAACAACTATAAAAGCACCTATCCCAAAGGTCAAAAAACTCAATCATTACCATTTCTACAGTTGATCTAAAACTTAACACAAAAACACCGGTTCAGAGTAGGACATATAGAGTGCATAAGAAGTATACTCATTATTCATGGTGAGCCAGCCAGACGCATCACTGTGTACAATCCCTTGCAGCTCAAGCTGACCAACAGGATATCACCCTCAGGCCCATATGGGGGAAGGAGAGAATTATCTGTGTTAATATACACACTCATAACTGAGTGTCATAAAAATTATAAGTAAATAATTTGTATTTTATTTCACAATTGCAGGACATCCTTTCTCATTATTTGTAAGCTCACTGAGTCCAATTTGTGTTATCGGAATACGTTTAGGTGTTGGCCAACCCCAGGAATGTGACATCTCCTTAACTAAGGGTTGGACCTCATGTCCACTTTTACCTACATCCTCACATGGCTGGCCTGGACTAGCACAAGTTTTGTGCATGCTGTCACAGCAGCTGCAATTTCACATATGCCATTGCCCAGCTTTGTCAGGAAAATATTTGTTTCCTTGGAGTCACTGCTTCTGGCTTTTATTATCTTATTGACTCCATTTCCTCAATAAATCCAAAGCCTTTGGGGGCAGAGGTATGATGTGAATGTGCAATTTGCAGCTAAACAGTCTCCAGCCCCTTAATCAGTTGGTCTCTGGGTTAGTCATTATCTACTACAAGAGGAAGCTTCTCTGAAGAGGGTTGAGGCATTCACTAATATATGTGCATAGCACTAACTGATTAGGAATCTAGTTAATACTACTTCTAATTAATAAACCATTAGTAGGGTCTCTAATAGGGTTTATGACCTATCTAGGTTCAAGTTCTTGTCCCCAATGACAGTTAGGCTTGCGTTTCATTTACAGAATGTGCCTTAAATCTGATCAGCATATAGATGGCTGCTCCCCTAACATTTGTTCTGTTACTGCACCAGGAGACATGTTTTTTCAAAGCGAGTCATCATTGGATCTTTTAGTCTCCTATGTTGGGTAATATTGATGATCACCTTTCTCCTCTGGTCATGTGTATAGGTCCTTCCAGAGCTATGGGAGCAAGTGGGAATGTAGCTTCCATGTCAATGCCACCTTGATTTTTCCTTCTCTATGACTCAAGTATGCGGGTGTACAGCAACAAAGTCTTACCATCAAGTTCAGGAGGACACTTAAGGGCAATGTCAAGAGCCTATAATGTTTATCTAAGACAGCCTACAGATCAATAACTCTAGAGTGGTTAACCCAGTTCTAATACTGTTCTCTCTCTCTCTCTCTCTCTCTCTCTCTCTCTCTCTCTCTCTCGTTTTTTTTTTTTAACCCGTGCAAGTATGGTACCCATTATGGTGGTGTTACTGCATTTAAGTTTCTATACACACACACACACACACACACACACACACNGAGACAGGGTTTCTCTATTTAGCCCTGGCTGTCCTGGAACTCACTTTGTAGACCAGGCTGGCCTCGAACTCAGAAATCCACCTGCCTCTGCCTCCCGAAGTGCTGGGATTAAAGGCATGCGCCACCACGCCCGGCTCCCATTCTTCCTCTTCTACCATGCCTTTATACTATCCAACTCATTTAACAATTCCTGGTCCATTATTCTCATTTACCATTATTTATCATTATTTTCACATGCCACGGGAATCTCTCTTCTTTTTCCTTTAGTTTCTTCACCAATATGGGCCCTTTATTGTTTTTTGTTTTGTTTTGTTTTGTTTTTGTCTTTGTTTTTTGTTTTTTTTTTTTTCTATAGGTTCTCCAAATGAAAAACAAGTATCTTTTTTATATAATTCAAAGCTATCATCCGCATATGAGAGAAAACATATGACATTTTCTTTCTGGGTCTGTGTGGTGTATCAGACACCAGACCTTTCTTTCTTTCTTTCTTTCTTTCTTTCTTTCTTTCTTTCTTTCTTTCTTTCTTTCTTTCTTTCTTTCTTTCCTTCCTTCCTTCCTTCCTTCCTTCCTTCCTTCCTTTCTTTCTTTCATTTATATTTTACAGTTCAGATTTTATCCCTCTCCTGGTCCACCCTCTAACTGTTTCCCATTCCATACCTCCTCTCCCCTGCACCTCTCCCCTGTCTCCACAAGGATGCATCCCTCACCCACCCCTCCCAGGCCTCCCCACACCCTGGGGCTTCCAGTCTCTTGAGGGTTAAGGTGCATCTTCTCTGGTTCCAGACCCAGCAGTCCTCTGCTGTTTATGTGATGAGGGCCTCCTATCAGCTGGTGTAGCTGGCTAGTTGGTGGCACAGTATCTGAGAGATCTCTGGTATCCAGGTTAATTGAGACTGCTGGTCCTCCTACAGGATTGCCCTCCTCCTCAGCTTCTTCCAGCTTTCCCTAATTGAACCACAGGGGTCAGCTGCTTCTGTCAATTGATTGGGTTTAAATATCTGCATCTGACTCTTTCAGCTGCTTGTTGGGTCTTTCAGAGGGCAGTCATGATAGGCCCCTTTTTGTGAGAGCTCCATAGCCTCAGTAATAGTGTTAGGCCTGGGTCCTCACCTTGAGCTGGATCCCAATTTGGGCCTGTTGTTGGACCTCCTTCTCCTCAGGCTCCTCTCCTTTTTTGTCCCTGCAGGTCTTTCAGACAGGAACAAATATGGGTCATGTTTTTTGGTTTTTGTTTTTTATTTACCCTAAATTTCATAATGTCATACATAATTATATTTTTCTTAACAGCTGAATAATATTCCATTGTGAAAATGTACCACATTATTATAACTATCCATTAGTAGATGGCCACTGGAGCTATATCTATTTCCTGGATATTGTGACTTGAACAGCAATAAGCATTGCTGAGCATATTGCTTTAGTAGAATATACGGTCCTTTGAGGAGGTGCTCAGAAGTTGTATAGGAGACCAAGTGTTATTTTTCTGCCCTTAGAGAAATCCTCATACTGATTACAAGAGTGGTGGCTGCAGAGGTCCTTTCCATCAGCACTGAATAGTTATGCCTCTTTTCTCAGACATACACACACACCAGCATGTTTCCTCCCTCCCCTCTTAGCCATTCTGGTTGAAGTAAGATTAAATTTTAAAGTGTTGGTTTGTATTCCCCTGGTTGATAAGTCTGTTGAAAAAATTAGAAACTCTGTTAGCATTTTTATTAAATGTTTAAAAACTACTTAGTCCTTTGCCAAATTTTTAAGTAATATTTTTATTATCTTATAATTGTATACATCTTGATCGATTTTATTTTTTGAAATTATAAAATAATCATATAATTTCCCCTTTCCTTTCCTCCCTCCAGACTGAACCATATCATCTTCCTCACATAATATATCCTGATTAAGGTTACCACATCTGGCACTCCCCCATTTCCTCCCACCTCCCCTGCCATCTGGATTTATTTCTTTTCTTTCTCTTATTAAAAAACCAACAAGTTTAAAAAATATATAATAAAAAATAAAATAATATAATAGGTTAAACATAACCTAAAAGATTAAAATTGGAAAAAACAGATAAACAGAAGGAAGAGAGCCAAGAAAAGCACAAGAATCAGAGTCTCACTCATTTGCACACTTGAGAATTGATAAAAAAGCACTCAACTGGAAGCATAAGACACATGCATAGAATCTGGTGCAGATGCGTGCAGACGAGCAGACCCATGCAGGTCCTGTGCATGCTGCCTCAGTCCCAGTGAGTTCATGAAGTCTGATCATGTTGATTTAGAGTGCCTGTAGTGGCTATTCCTGGTTGTCAACTTGACTATATTTGAAATGAACTACAATCCAGAATTGGAAGGCTCACCAGTGAACCTAATCTGGAG
>NC_034602.1:76572392-76581001 GCF_900095145.1 Mus pahari | reverse complement strand
AAGTTCTGTGACTCTAGAGAACCCCGACTAATACAGGGCCTTATTTTCTTGGTGTTCACCATCCCCTCTTGTTCTCAGTCTAGAGATAATTCTCAGGTAGAAAGACAAAGCATTAACATACAGGCTTTGGTATGTTTTGATTAGATGAGATGGTTCTGAGGGCTTATATTAACTTGAGTAAAGAAAGAAAAGTAGGAAATACTTCAAATGCTCTTTCTCCACTCCAGCTAGTGTCACTGGCTCTTTCTTCTGTAGCAACTATACTACGATTGATAGCATCTTCCCAGAGTGACTTGATATATTCCCTGTCCTGTCTTAATGATTCTCAGCGCATCATCTGGTTTTAAAACTATTTTCATGCAAATCTTTTTATGAAAATTATATACAGAAATCAATACTTTCTCCTCCTCTTTCTTTTCCTTCTCCTCCTCATCTTCCTCCTCTTCTTTCTCCTCCTCCTCCTTTTCCTTTTTCTCTCTTCTTCATTTTCATTGTGCGAAGCCCTGGACTCCACACACTTTAGGTGGATCTGCTGCCATTCAGTTCTACATTTAGTGCTAAAGAAATAATATAGCTACCATATAGCATGCTTCAAAAGTGTCAGCAAAGGTAAACAACAGAGTGTAGAACTGATCATTGGCTATGAAAATGATGTAAAGAAGGAGAACTACAAACATCCTTTAATTGCAATTACAAGATCTCAGTGTCTTGTTAGCAGAGATAACTTAAACTGTTCTGGAATTATTTTTGTAACAATCATTTTAAAGATTGTATTATTTATATGGGAATGATAAGATTTTATTATATTCTCTAAATCAAGTGATCAGTATATATCAAAGTTAAATTAAGTGAACTAAACATTATGTGTGCTTACAAACATGCAGAAGATTTTTGAGATTTCATACCAGCTCCATAAAATTTTGAGATTACATATCAGTTCCAATTAGCTTAACTAAGATAAAAATATATCTTAAAATAAATTAGGTTTAATAAATTCATTGTCACATATTAGTTTTAGTAATGATAAAAATTTATGTGTAATAGTATAGAAAAATTGAAAGAGTATTACATACAAGATATGCATCATGTGTTCACATGCCCTTTTCAGGGACCACTGGCCTAACAGGAAAGAAAATCTATTTATTTCATAAGTTTCAATACATCATGGCAGAGAAGGCATAGCAGAGAGCCATAGAAAGAGTATTTGGAAATATACCTGTATGTTCATAAGAATAGAAGTATATATTCATAATGATAGATCATAGGAAATGTAGACAGGATTGGACTGGGCACAAGAGTATCCTTAAAGGCTCGCCCCTAGAGAACTGCATTAGACAACCAGACATCATCACCTACAGGCTACACAGTTCTCAAATTATTGGTGTAAACTGAGATAAAAGTGCTTATACAGCCGGGCAGTTGTGGCACACGCCTTTAATCCCAGCACTT
Organism: Mus pahari; assembly: GCF_900095145.1. Classification (NCBI taxonomy): domain Eukaryota; kingdom Metazoa; phylum Chordata; class Mammalia; order Rodentia; family Muridae; genus Mus; species Mus pahari. Next base: position 76,579,552 of record NC_034602.1, on the reverse strand, counting down.
GGGAGGCAGAGGCAGGCAGATTTCTGAGTTCGAGGCCAGCCTGGTCTACAAAGTGAGTTCTAGGACAGCCAGGGCAATACAGAGAAACCCTGTCTCAAAAAACCAAAAAAAAAAAAAAAGGTGCTTATACATGTGCCTCTAGGAGATACTTCAGATTTAACGTATAACAGGAACAGGAATAGGCTGGCAAAAATATTTCTAGATACACATAAAAAAGAAGAAGGGCTTTTATTTAATGGAGTTGAGAAAAAGGGCAGATGAGGAAAAAGAAGACAGATACAAAGATAGAGGTACTTTTGAGTACCTCTATAATCTGTAAGGCCTGCACACAGAGTTCTACTTACAACTGGTTAAACCTTCTTGATGGAATGTCTACTTCCTTAGTCATGTGTCGGTGGTAACAGTCACTTTTAGAGAAATATTCCTAAGGATAGAAGTCCTCCCTAGCAGTTTTAGATAAAAAAAAAGATGAAATTTCTAAAAGATGTTTGTTTGTTTACTCCTTAATACACTCTTACATCTGTCATAGCCTCTTTGACCATGGAATGTTCTAATGGTTGCTATTACATTCAATAAATACCTTGAAAAGTTTAAAGAGATTATTCCAAGTCTCCATGATTCCAAGTCTCCATGAGTAAATGTCAGGCCTAGATTTCAAATTCAAATTCTCTTCCTTGTGGAGTTGAAAAATCTAAGCCATTTCATTATGCTTTGTGAGAAGGGTCAGTGTTTCCACAGCTCTGAGTTCATAGCTTAGTATCATATTAAATATTTAGAGAAAGAAGTCAAATGAACTCCCTCAACTATCATCCATTAATATTTCCTTATCACGGATTTTGATAGCTATGGGTCTAAGGGAATTAATTCAAAGCTACATGTCTCTGGCATGTTCACACTTCTTGTCTAAGAACTTGCTCAAGTTCTTCCATACTTGGGCCAAATTTGGGGGCTAGCACTGAGCAGGGGAGGCAGTTTGTGCTCACCAGGGACCAGAGAGAACACAAAGCACTTCCCTGCTCCTCATACCTCAATCCTCACTTCTTTAGCCAATGTTAAATCTCTCACAGATGTTGAAATAACCCTTCCTTCTTAAGACATGCCTTCTTTATTCCAAAGATTTCACTCTAAATATTAAAATTATTAGTAACATTCAACACACCATCCTCAGAAATGTTACCTATTTTCTTTGATATAATATCTAGCTTTCCGATGTCCATTCCTGAAACTCCAAGGAAGCATTTACAAATAACTATTTATAATCTTTGTTTTAATTAATTTTCCCATTATTGCAATGCCATAGTTCAAAAAAAAGCACAACAAGGAAGAGATGGTTTTGATTTACAATTCCAAAGGACAGGTGGGTCACACTGTGACATAGAGAAATACTTTTGTGGTTTTTTTACTGTCCTGTGAAATTATCCTTTTTCATTATGGATGCAAAGAGCCATAGTTTATTGTATGAACATGCCCTGACTGTAATTTTTCCCACTTTTATCAACCCATAGAACATATGTCACTACATGTGCTTTAAAAATGTCTAAAACCATATTTTATGTATAGCAATACAATTTGCATATTAAGTAACACCACGATAGGATTATTGTTTTAAACACAAGAATTAGTGAACAATGTAGGTGTTCTACCTCCTGAACAACTCTCACGGAGACCTGGTATTTTTATTAATAAGCTGCAAGCCTAAATTGGGCAGCTTCTGAGCTATTCCAACCCTCTAAGCTACTTACATCCCAACCACAGACCCCCATGTTATTTGCAGTTTGAGTCTCACTCTGGCTTGCTCTGATCCATGTGTATCCTCACTGTGAATCACTTAGTGACCCGTTCATGATTACTCCTGGACCCTCTCTGCCTCATAACCACTTCTCTTCCTTCCTCTTAATCACATCATCATCATTGTTGTTGTAGGTCTCCTCCTCCTCCTCCTCCCAACCTCCCTCCTTTCCCCTCCCTTCCCCCTGGGACTCTCCACATCCAACTAGGAAGTCTCAGCTATTCTCTTATGCCCAGCTCATGGGCTGATCAGCTATTTATTAACCAATCAGAAGGTGATAAATAATAATGCTAGTGAATGTTTACAAATGTTTACAAAAACATTATAAAATGTTACACCAATACAGGTGATGCTTCATAAAAATAACAATACCGAAGTCTAGCCTATCTTTGCCAGTCAACTCTTTGCCAGTATAGGAATTAGCATTTGATAAAGACAACCTGTACACAGTGCACAAAAGATTATCCCAATACTGTCCCTCCAAAACAGTACTTTTTCCATGTAAATTGCATTCCATCTTTAAGTTTTCTAAAGAAAGAATACAAAACTACTACCATTAAATAATGAGAATGTCACTAATACCTCCCCAAGAAGGCAAGCTCTTGAAAACCTTTATGCAACTGGAATTATTTATTTTGTACTGTCCTGTAATCTTCAGCAACATCCAGGATCCTCTGATGTCATACCACAGAGGACCTCTCCATTAATAGAATGTCATCTTTAATGTGCTGCTGTAGAGCTGGAGTAAGGGATACATTATAGCTAAAATGGATATCCAGTGTAAAGTACAGAACTGTCAATATCTCTGCACTGTATAAATAATGAATAACAATAAAGAAGTGTTTTCCCAAAATGGTTTCAAGCTGAAAACTATTCACTGAACCTAAGGAAATCATTGATGATTCCTTTAAGATGCTCCTCTTAAACCAGGAAAGGGAATACCATTTGAAATGTAAATGAAGAAAAAAAATAAGATGATTACCATAAAAATGGATTCTTTCATTGTCTCCATACTTGAAGATTCTTTTCAAAGTGCTTTGCCTTCCCTCAGAAAGGCCCCACTCTCTCCACTCTTACACAAGGGACACGGTCCCTGAGACAGTGCCAGGCCACTCTGAAGGCACTGCCTAGGTTTTTGTCCCAAACACTCTCAGTTAAATTAAAGGGACTTCTGAACAAATTACCAGCTGAGATGTCCTGGATTACATTTTGGCAAACTTTTTTCCTCAGGACAAGCTTATAGGCTTCTCAGATCTTAAAGTCTGCTGGGTCTCTTCTCTCCTCTTCTACACAGTATCTCCATTCCTTGTTCTTCTATTGTTTTGGTCCACACATGCTACCCTCATTGGCTGTTTTCCTCACATGCCCTTGGATGATTTCATCCAATACCTAACCTCTCATCTTACTGAAAACCAATGGTATCTTCAGGGTTGTGGATCACTGCCAATCTCTGCAAGGAAGACACAGGGTACAGGATATGCAGGCTCCTGCACATGGAGAAAAACTTGTCTCCTATCACTAATTAACAGGGAAAGCTCTGTCTGCCTGGATGTCTTTTTTTTTTTTAATCCCATTAATTCCTTTTTCCCCTAAAATATATTTATTGGATGGGATTGCAAATTTTCATAAAGTGACAAATACTCTGAATTTTTGTTGTTGATGATGTTGTTCATCAGCTTTTTTGCTTGGTTGCTTATTTTTGAGGATGCCTGAGCTTCTTCAGTTAACAGTACATTTGAATTTTTCTGGATGTTCAAATAATAATTTTCCTATGCCAGTATTTCTGCTGAAGGGGCTATATCTGGTAGCCCCAGATATGGAGCAGAGGATGGCCTTGTCTTACAGCAACAGGAGGGGAGGCCCTTGATCCTGGGGAGGTTTGATAACCCAGTGTAGGGAGAGTGTGGACGGGTGGGCAAGCACTCTCATACAGGCAAAGTAGAGGGAGAAGGGAAGATGTGGGATGGGGGGTGGTTGCTGGGGGGGGGACTGGGAAGTGGGATATCATTTGAGATGTAAACAAATAGAATGATTAATAAAAAACAATTCTTCTGTGCCTCTTAAGCAATAGTCAGTATGGAAAACACACATAAAGGTAGCATACAGACTGAGCAGGTTGTATTTGTATATTTAGGAACACACACACACACACACACACTATATATATATATATATATATATATTCATATATTCAACAACGTGAATGATAAAGAGGCCATGAATTAGGAAGAATATGGGGCCATATAAGTTAGTGTTTGAAGGGAGAAAAGGGAAGGGGAAAAATGATACAATTTTATTAAAAGCTTAAAGAAAATTTTAAGCTGGATAACTAGAAAAATGTGGCGATTCATTTTTGTAATCTCTGTACACAGGATGAGGTAGGAGGTTTGAAACTTAAGGTCAGTCTAGTCTAGCCAGTAAGATTGTTGCAGTTTATCTCTATCACCTCTCCCAGATGCCTGGCTGCTGTTTTACTGAGCTGCAGTACCTTGGGGCTGTGTGGCCCTGGGGGCTGTCTGCATCCAAGAGTGCAGGCCTTAGAAAACAACTGCATCTGGGGTATGTGAGCTGTGGAGCCTTGCTAAGGTAGGGTAGAGTTGAAAATTTAACAAAACAGCTTTACATCCTTTTTTTGTAATAATTTTGTCACTTTAGATATAGTCTGTGTTCCTTGTCATCTCTACCCAAGCTGATACTTTCATCATATCATTCTTTATTTGGTATCCATCATTAACAATGCACTAACCATGACTGCTTAAACTGTTTTTACATATTTACTCTTTTTTGTGTATGCAATGAACTTTATTGATGGTATTCAAAATAGTAAGGCTGCCTAGATCCCCCTCCCCCCCCCATTATTATGGGGATCTGGGATAGAAACTCTGAGGGAGATGCTCGGTGTTGGGGACCGAGTTGGCACAGGGACACCTCAGCAGCAAGGGCTGCTCTTGCTCTTGTGTGTAGACCAGGACTTCTTACTCCTTGGAGGCCATGTAGACCATGAGAACCACTCCCTGTTGCCGTAGCTGTATTCATTGTCATACCAGAAAACGAGCTTTACAAAGTTGTCATTGAGAGCAATGCCAGCCCTGGTGTCAAAGGTGAAAGAGTGGGAGTTGCTTTTGAAGTTGAAGGTCCTCAGTGTAGTCAAGCATGCCCTTCAGTGCCCTCGGATGCCCGTTTCATCACCTTCTTGATGTCATCATACTTGGCAGGCTTCTCCAGGCGGCATGTCAGATCCATAACACATACACTGCAGGTAGTAACACAGAAGGCTGTGCCGGTGAACTTCCATTCAGCTCTGGGATGACCTTGCCCACAGCCTTGGCAGCTCCAATGGATGCAGGGATGATGCTCTGGCCAGCCCCATGGGCATCATGCCACAACTTTCCAGAGAGGCCATCCACAGTCCATATTAACTCTTTTAGTCTGTTTTTGCTTTACCACAGGTATACTAAAATATAAAATACATACACAAATCAAAAGCTTACTGATAATAGATTATAAAGAAATTCACCATGAAGTAATTTATTGTTATACATATAAATTTACCATCTATTAGAAATGAAAGGAAATTTGTATATTAATGAGATTGCGATGCTTGTTTGCTTTTACAAATGAATTAAATGTTGGTTGGATAATTGAAACATTTTTGAGATTATAATTAAACTTCTTCTCCCATTCCCTCCATCTCTCCAACCTCCCCCATTTGTTTCATTCATATTTTATCTTAAGTTCATGGCCTCTTCAAGTAATGCTACATACCTACGTATGTACAAATACAGAAGCATAACCTGTATAAATTTGCATACTATTACTTGTATGTAAATGTTTTCAGAGTTGATCACTTGGTATTAGGTAACCAGTGGACATTCTCTTCTCTGGAGACTATTTCTACCAATCTCAGCATTCCTTAGTTGCGTGTAGTCTTTGTGTAGTGTTGAGGCCTCCTAACCTTCCCTATTCCACACTAATATGTCTTTTGATGTCTTTCTGGTTCAGGTCATGTGTAGATAGCTATATTGATGAGGTTTTATGACTACTCTCCCTGATATTTCTGGGAGACATGGTCATACATCAAACTCCTTGTTCTGCTTTTTCTTTTTTAAAAAAAAAAAAACTATTTAATATTCTTTTACAGTCCATATTTTATCCCCCTCCTAATCTACCCTCTGACTCTTTCACATCCCTGGACTCCCCCCATCCCCAAAACTCCCACCCCACCAGATTTCCCCACTCCCTGGTACCTTCTATCTCTTGATGGTTAGGTGCATCTTCTCTTACTGAGTCTAGACCCAGCAGTCCTCTGCTGTATGCATGTTGGGGGCCTCATGTCAGCTGGTGTATGCTGCCTGGTTGGTGGTCCAGTGTCTGAGAGATCTCAGGGATCTAGGTTAGTTGAGACTGCTGGTTCTACTACAGGGTCACCCTCCTCCTCAGCTTCTTCCAGCTTTCCCTAATTCAACCACAGGGCTCAGCAGCTTCTGTCCTAACTCTTCTTTCACAATGGCCCTTGAGCCTACGTTCAAGATTTGTGTTACAGATGTTTCAGTTGGCAGTGGGTTCCACAGCTCTGCACTTTGGTCAGACTTGGTTTAATTTAATTGTTTCTATCTGTTACAAAGTCCAGTTTGCCCAATGCATGGTAAGAGCTATACTTACCTGTAGATATAAGGACAAATATCTAGAACATAGTTAAGTGTTATGCTGGTTTAGTAAGATGGCAGTTATAGGTTCTCCACAAAGATCAGGAAGGAACCTAAGTAGGTATCTAGCACCTAGCATACTCTTTTTGTGTGAGCCTTAAGTCCAATTAAGGAGTTGTTTGTTGGCTAACCCCAAAATATATGCACCACTATTACACTCTTACTATGATTATTGTGCCCTGCTGGTCATTGTTGCTTTTTATAGGTGTCCTAGCTCTGTGAGATTATTCTTGATTTTCCTCTTTGGAAAGAAGCTTGTGTGGTACCTTCTAATACAATGAAAACTTGTCTGAGAATTCTATACTGCACAAAGTAGAGCACTTTTATCATTTTTCAGAGCTGAGTGATTATATTTTATTCTCATTGTTGCTGTCATCACAGGTAGAAAAAAGCAAGTGATTTTCCAAGATGACAAAGATGAATTCACTACAAAAAAAAATGCAGCAGTTACATAACTCTTAAGATAGTGACACATGCACAACTTCCAAAATTCCCTGGTGTGGTTAAGTACCCAGGTGAGCCCAGTACCCAAAGAATTTCTCAGGTCATTGACATTTATTCTCATGCTCCCTTCTCCTTTCCTTTCCTTTCCTTTCCTTTCCTTTCCTTTCCTTTCCTTTCCTTTCCTTTCCTTTCCTTTCCTTTCCTTTCCTTTCCTTTCCTTT
>NC_034602.1:76559351-76572157 GCF_900095145.1 Mus pahari | reverse complement strand
TTCCTTCCTTCCTTTCTCTTTCTTTCTTTCTTTCTTTCTTTCTTTCTTTCTTTCTTTCTTTCTTTCCTTCTTTCTTTCTTCCTTTCTTCCTTTCTTTCTCTCACCAGAGTGCATTCCTGCCAAGATCACATAGATAGGACCATACAGTCCTCCAACACAGTTATTACATCTGCTCTTCACAAGTCCTTCATACCTGAGATATCTTCCTATCTGAGATAACGTCTAGAAGAGACTTGCTGTAAAGATGAAAAGAGAGGAATTTTAGAGTAAATTCTGACCTCACTTCCTACAGACCCTACTGCCTGCATTTTTGAATACCTCTTAGCTTATATTATTTAGGCTACAGGGACAATCCTTGTTGGGGCAAGGGTTGAAAGTCTGGAGTTCCATTTCAAAGATCTCAAACGTTAAAGAGTAAAGAAATTATAGAAGTATAGCTTTATAGACCAAAAAGCTAAAAAAAAAAAAAAAAAAAAAGAATCCTATCTTGTTTTTGAGTCTGAAGAGTAAACACGTCCTAGTACTGGGCATTCCAAATATTTGAAAGTCCTTGCTGTTTGTGGCAACAACGCAAAACAAAGCACAAAAACTTGTCATTGGGGAGAAAAGAAAAAAAGGAAATGATGTAATTATAATATCAAAAATGAAAGAAACTAAATAAATATGTTTAGTTTCTAAAAATGTACCCTCTCTAGGACCCTAAAATGCATTAAATTTAGAAAGGAAATGAGAGTATTTACAATTAATTACAATTAAGAATTCTAGGACAAAGTTCAGAGCTCTTGACATGACATTAGAATATGAAATAAATTTCCTATTTGCCTTTTCCTGAAAAGGCTAAGAAAAAAAAAATCATAGATGATAAATATTTCTTGGAAATACCTTACCAAATTCCTTCTTCTGAGTGTTATTAGTCTATAATGCAGAAAGGAAGGGGAAATGAGAACTGTTTGGCAAGTAGACTTTACTCCCGACCTTGCTGTTTATCAATAAAAACCCCTTGGAAAGACTTCAGTTCCTTGACAAGGTCTCTGGATGTATTTATTCACAAGGGTCTAAAATTACCCAACTCCAATTTTACTCGAAGATATTTAGTCCTGATTTGATTGCTGAATAACCTAAGAGGGTGATATTTACCTTAGAATTAGAAAAACAAAACAAACAAAAACAAAGACAAAACAAACAAAAACATACTGTTTTTTGAAATACAGTTAGTTACAGGAACAAAGTTTGGTGGTGAAAATGTCTCTTAGCATTACTAAGACAACCAAGTTCTGAACTCAGGAGACAAAATCTGAAAATTTCTTGTCTGTAATACACACAAAATTATTCCTTTCTTTTCTACAGATATCATTTTATTTTATAAATTTCAAATTAATAAGCTTATATGATGTGGATGAGAGAAGACCACCTGTCTTACAGAAGGTAGTTTGTATTAACTAGACTTTTCTCTTACCCAGAAACATAAAGTGTGAGATCAATTTCTATGGACCATGTAGTAAGTTTTTTTTACAGTCAGAATTGCTCCAACAATTCCCAGTGGTTGTGGAATACCAACAGAAAAGGCATTGTAGCAATTTCTCTTGCTTGGATCTTGCGACAAAGCTAGTTACAGATTTTTAATGAGATTTATTTATTTATTTTGTTGTATGACTCAGTAACATTGGATTGATTTAGTTCTTTTTCCTAATGTTTGAAATGGTGTTAATGGAGTTTCATAGGTTTTTAGGCATACCTGTATTGAACTCTTAAGGTTGCCAAAATTACCATACAATTAAAGACTTTAAAAAGAGATGTTTACTTACTAAATGATGGCAAAATATTATAGAAAATGGATTTCCTCTAAAATAGAAATCACTATAGAGTTGTATGGTTATAGAGGACCAGAATTTAGATTATCTACTTACAGGGCTTCAGATCTTCAGAGTTTGCACTTGAGCCCCAGAACCTAGATACTGAAGGCACTAAGACCTGGGGGAATAATTAGAAGTGGGAATTAGTCCTTAGTCTCAATACTTGGAGATAGAAATATTAAAAGGCTTAGAGTGATATTACAAATTTGATTTATGGCTTTTGGGATTGGTTTCCTTTTGGCTGGGTGATCTCAGTAGATTCAGAATTGGTGGGAACCAAGTCTTTCTTTGAGGCCCTGATGTATAGAGAAGGAACTAGTTCCTTGTTTAAAACCAGGATATGCTTAATGTGGCCATTCATGGCCTTGAGGCCATCACATGGCCTTGAGGGAGCTTCAGTTTGGAATCTTGAGATCTAGACTCCCAACCCAAAGGGCTATGATTAACAGTTCACAGGCCACTGTGTAAGCAGGCTATGACACATTTGAGATATCCTGTGTTCCCTTTCTGCAACATTTCTTAGTTAACTTCCTGTTGAGCTCATCTCCTCATAGGATGGCCTTCTGCTTATTCTGTTCCACATATAAGATGTTGTAGTTCTTAGTAAGCTTGTTTGGAATTAGATATAACTTGTATATGACCTTCTGGTCCCCAACTCCTTGTCATCTCATTTTCCAAACCCCTGATCCTTCTCAGGAACTTGTCACTGAAGATTCTGATCCAAGTCCTTGGTATATGAGTGTCTTGCAGATATATCCATTGAGACTGGGTCCATAACTCTGCAGTTTGATTGGTTGTGGGTTTCTGTAAAACTCTTCCTCAGTTGCAAGGAGTAGTTGCCCTGGTGAAATAGCACTTGTTTAGTAGAGTGACTGTTTTTATTTTTCCTCCAAGATCCATAGCTTCACTAGCCCTGGGTAGGGTAGTGTCCAGTGCCAGGCATGTCTGTATGGCCCTCTTAAGGTTACCATACAATTTTGGCATGTTGGTTGTGGTTCACAGTGGCATAGCTGAGTAGGACTATTAGTTTATTTTCTCCTTTGCAATCTTGTGTTAGTAACTTCTGATACTATGAAAGCTATCCCTCATGTGAAGAGGCATTCAAGTCAATTCCAGATCAGGGGCCTATGGACTCTGGGTCTGAATTGCATACTGTTTTCAGGAATAAGAATTTACCTTCCATCCTTAGAGCAATTAAATTAACAGCAACAGTTTGTAAGGTTTGAGTCTCTTGGACAACTCTGATCAACGACTCAAAAGAGGCATTTCCATACCTGGTTTAGGAGTTTTTGTTTCATGATCCTTGGTCCTTGAAGGATGCATCAACATCCTACATAAGACAATTTATTTTAAACTATATATATGCTTGGCTCATGGTGTGGCACTATTAGAAGGTGTGGCCCTGTTGGAGCAAGTATGCCACTCTGGGTGTGGGTTTTAAAACCCTTCTCCTAGCTGCCCAGAAGTCAGTATTCTGCTAGCAGCCTTCAGATGAAAATGTAGAACTCTCACTCCTCTTTCACTATGCCTGCCTGGACGATGCCATGCTCCTGCCATGATGATACTGGATTTAACCTCTGCATCTCTAAGTCAGCCCCAATTAAATGTTATCCATATAAGAGTTGCCTTGGTCACGGTCTATGTTCACAGCAGTAAAACCCCAACTAAGACTCTCTCTAGACTCTCTCTATATATGTATAAGTACGTGTATGTGTATGTGCATGTGTGATGTGTGTGTATATTTCAGTTTTTTAAAAGATAAATAATTGTATGATTGCCTGTGACCTTTGCAGACATCCTCACTGCGATTTTTCCCTACTTCCTCCTTTGTCTGTATTTATCTGCACCAGAGAATTCTTAAAACCATTTATAGGAAGCAAAGAACAAAGTGAAATTTTTTAATGCTTTGGACATTTTATTTAACATTAAGACTCTAATGAGATTGATTGATTTCTTCTAACATCACTGGACAAAGTAGTAAGAGCAAAAGGCAGTTGCTAAAAGTTCAGGATCAAATGTGACACTCAAGTCTAATGAAAACTGTTTCAAGGAAAGCTTGAACATAGATGTTTATTATAACTGGTTTATTGTCAATAATCAGACAATATATGTTTTTAAGAGAAATGAAACTATCTATCTATCTATCTATCTATCTATCTATCTATCTATCTATCTATTTATCCATCTATCTATCTCCCACAGTTTATTGGGTTTTTTTGTTGTTGTTGTTTTTTTGGTGATTTCTTTTTTTAATTAGATATTTTCTTCATTTACATTTCAAATGCTATCCCGAAAGTCCCCTATATCCTCCCCCCTGCACCTTTCTCCCCAACCCACCCACTCCTGCTTCCTGGCCCTGAATATCATCCTGAGTGAGATAACCCAATCACAAAAGAACAAACATGATATGCACCCACTGATAAGCGGATATTAGCCCAGAAACTTAGAATACCCAAGATACAATTTGAAAAACACATGAAACTCAAAAAGAAGGAGGACCAAAGTGTGGATACTTCATTCCTTCTTAGAATGGGGAACAAAATACCCATGAAAGGAGTTACAGAGACAAAGTTTGGAGCTGAGACTGAAGGAAGAACCATCCAGAGACTGCCCCACCCGGGGATCCATCCCATATACAACCACCAAACATAGTTTATTGTTTTTATTGTTTAATAATAATGAGTCATCTAGTTACCAAAACGAAAGGAAGAATTTGAGTTAGTCAACCAAGATAATGTAGGAAAGCTATGATTTGACTCAAACTAAAGAACATTTTGGAACAAGTAAATCTACAGAGATTATAGGTTGCTAGGCATTCAGGGGAGGATAAGCAGTCTTTGTGGGTTGAGGGAGAAGAATTTTTGGAATGATGAAACTATGGAAACTTCTATAATAGTTGATTTGTGACATTGTGGATTTATTATTATTCATTAAATTTAAAGTAAGTTGCAAATTTTAGTTAAAAGCAATATACAATATTTGTTCCTTTGCACTACATTATTGCAACATGCCAAAACCAAGAGAAATGTATGACATATATGTCAGCCCTGTCTGTTACATACTCACTGTAGTCTACTAACAATTTATATTATTTTATACCACTAATAATAATAATCACTCATAAAGTCATTCTAAGATTCTTAAATGAGGAAGTTCATATATGACATAGAAGGAGTATGAAAAAGCTCACTAGTCACAAATAAGAAGCAACCATGGTCTTGGAAACATTTTCTGCATATATTTGTTCTTTATAGTGGTTTTTTTTTTCAGTGTTTTAGAAATAACATAAGAAATGCATCTGAACAATTTTAAGGATCAAGACAAATATTAAAAGAATAGAATTTATCTAAGATATTTTTCTTGATTAAAGGTACAAAGGAGAAATGGCCAGAGTTGATTCAAATATTTTGTACTTCTATTGTATCTATTATTCATTGATAATAATGAAGTTTCAAGGCAACTTTTCCTACTGATTTACTGATTTTATTTCAGGAAATCAAGTTTTCTAGAAACTATCGCATTTACTGTGTAGATGTTATTTATTTACAGACAGATTATTATTATTTCCACCAACTTTTTAAAAAGAAACCAGGCATTTTCAGTGAAGAATTATTTACCCAATGCTTATCCTACTGGGTACAAAGCAGTGTCTAACTACAGAGCATGACCCTGCTGTTGAGTTAGGTATGATTTAATAATTATGCTTAATTGTGACATAGCAGAAAAAAAATCCTAGCTAAAAGTAATTATAAAATGTAAAGTCATTTCAGGGATATTTAAGCTTTTAAGATCCAACGTCTCTCAGAAGAAGGCAGCTTCATTTGATATTAGAAACAGAAGAGGTAACAGAAATGAAAATGCATTTATTTTGAGGTGCTGATAGACTGGGGACTTAGGAACAACTGACCGTCTTCTTTCCTGGAGTCAAAGCAGATGCAGACAAAGCTGGAGCACTATTGCATTGCACCAGTCCTGGGGACATTTCCCCCTGCTCAATTACAACAGCAATGGGGATGATTGCTGCCTGGAAACTGAGTGCTATAAAACTTGTATATGGAAGAGAGTGGAGCAAGGCCCCTTAAAGAGTTATCCCGACGTGAGTGCTGCTTAGTAGATTTATCCTACTTTAGCCATGTGTTCCTTTATAGTCACGGCTGTTTTGGAATTATGGATAACCCTTTTGGAAGATTATAATCTAATTATAACTTTCTCCCTTCCCTTTCCTCCCTCCAAATACTCTCATAAATACCCGTTTCAAATTCATGACCTCGTACTTCAATAATTTCGATTACTTGGATATATGCATGTGTATAAATGTATATATTCCCAATATAACCCTTCAATCTATATAGTACTACTTGTATGTAAATTTTTCAGGGATAATTCTTTGGCACAGAGCAATCACAGTTTGAAATAGAATGTAGTTCTCCATAATCTTGTTTTATATAGTTAAGAAGAGCTACAAAGCCTCCTTTTGCTGTGCTCTTGGTCCATGTTCTCAACTATTCTAGGTTCTTCCTTGTTAGTTTTTCCTATCAGTCCTTAAAGCTATTATTTGTAACATCAGCCTTATCCTTGTCATTATTTATCAGTAAATGAGAGGTTCCCTCACTCCACACTAGGTCCTGTTTTCTTCCTGGCCTCCTCTTATCTTCTTCTTACTCTGTTATGAATGGGCAATGTAATGAATGATATAATGAATGGGTTGTTTAAGACTGACGTTTTACCCAAAGGGGAGAAACAGGTGTAGAGGCTATCTACATCTCTGAGTGAGTGAACTTGACCAAAACAACTGCAGGTATCTCCCCCCATCCATTACATCATAGCCCATCCCTACAAGTTAGTCTCTGCCTCCTTCTCCGGCTGTCAGAATAAAAGCTCACCAGAAACTTTCCAAGTGTACAACCAGTTCTCATTTTTTCACAGCTGAAGAATTGTGCTGCCATTCGCAGAGAACTAGACCGGATCATTTCACTTCTTCCACGGGATCATCTGGACAGGTTGTACTTTTTAATTGTTGATACCAGATTTTGGTGGGTTGGGGAGCAGGGCAGGGGGAGTATAGGGGACGCTGGGGATAGCATTTGAAATGTAAATGAAGAAAATATCTAATAAAAATAAATATATACTTTTAAATACAAAATTTATGTCAGTTAGTAAGTTGTTAAAAATAAAGGGACAGTAAAGTCTGTGTTGATACTATGCCTAATTGGTAATATATATCATTTAAAACCTTTTTAAATTGCTTGTCACAAAAATACTTTTAGATGTGCTTTGATACTTAAAGGTCTTTAAAATAGAATTTAAATGTTACAGGAAATGATTGAATGCAATTGTTATATAGGATCTTGAAGATACCATTACTATCTTTTTTTTTGTCAATAACTTAATACAACAAAAATTTAGGTTAATTAACAAATCATTCATGTGTATTTCATTTATCAAATATACTTTTTAAAATGGAAACACAGTGAAAGCCAGCCAATAAAAAATATAACCTAATGCTGAGAAGCAAATGTTTCACAGAATCACCTTTGTGTCACAGCGATGGGGACTGACAGAAATGTATATAAAAAGACAACTTCTGCTTTCAGCCATTTTACGTAAAGCCAGACTAAAACTGGAAAACTAAGGACTCAACAAAACTTTTCAGTATTCTTCATAGAATGGAAGAAAAGTAATCAAACGTGAAAGGAGCTGGATAAAGTTAAGATAGGGAGCTAGAAAAGGAAATGATTCTAAAGAATGGGGGGAAAACATCACTTCTGAATTCACTAACTGTATGACCTGCGTTTCCAACAGTTTGGTTTGCTCTTTTTTTTTTTTTTTTTATACAATTGGCACCTGTTCACCTCCTTATGATATAATATTAGCAATAACTCACTGAAATAAACATTTTAGGGAAAACCACACAAGTTTGAGGAAATTTATGAGAAATAACAGTGTGAGAGGAAAGAGGCTGTTTGATGTCAGCACTTTTATTCTGAGACAGTGTAACTAAGAAGTGACAGCTTGATTTCAGGTCACTGCTTAATCCATAGGTTAACCCAGTTAATTGCAAGCGAATTCTTAGAATTGTGGCTCACAAAAGTACCCAAGTGCCTGAAGGGGGCTGCAACCCTGTAGGTGGAACAACAACAGGAACTAACCAGTACCCCCTGGGTTTGTGTTTCTAGCTGCATATGTAGCAGAAGATGACCTAATCGGCCATCAGTGGGAATAGAGGCTCCTTGGTCTTCCAAACTCTATATGACCTAGCACAAGGCAAGGCCNGGGCCAAGTAGTGGGAGTGGGTGGGTAGGGGAACAGAGGTGGGGGGAGGGGTATGGGAAACTTTCGGGATAGCATTTGAAATGTAAATAAAGAAAATAATAATAATAATAAAAAAAAAGAATTGTGGCTCAGTCCATACAATATAATTCACCTGAATAAACAATTTAATAATGCAAGAGGTGACAATTGTAGTTATCTATAGAAATGGACACTTATTTCCTGTAAATTTTCTCATACAATAGATCCGGATTATACCTTCCCCTCCCTCTACTGATATTAAGTTTGCTTTTACCCTGTGTAACAGGTAAGGAGCAGCATTTAACTGGTTTTTATATACATAGTTATTGATAATGTGAAAGTGAATTGCAAAGTGAATACAAAATTTAAAACTTCTGTTTTCTTTTCCCAGTACACCACTTGGGATGGAGACTTCTACGCCTGAGTATTATGAAGTTTTTGGAGAGTTCCGTGGAGTTCTAATGGACAAACGGTTCACCAAATATTGGGAAGATGTTGAAACATTCTTGGCAAGGCCAGATGACCTTGTCATTGCTACTTATCCTAAATCTGGTGAGTGTCTCTGCTCTGACAGGATGTTGCTTAGACATCTAGGAAGTATGTACCTACTTTAGATCATCAGTGTTAGGATGTTTACCTGACTCATACCTATTTCCCATTAAAAAGAGACATGAAGCAATTTTAGTGTCAAAATATTCATAAACTGCATATTTAGCAACCCTGTTCCACAATCTCAAACTATCAGAACACGATAAGTAACCTAGTTAAGTAAGTCATGGACAAATAGAAAGTGATGATCACACAATTATATTATTCAACACAGATGAGTCAATCTGGGATATGCCTTGCATAGTAAATATTTAAAACTATTGTGTTTATATTATTGCTCTGCCTTTTCTTTTTTAAAGATAATTTACATGTTTATGAGTACTTGCAGAAAGATATCAGGAAATTGAAATACAGCGATGGAATGAATTCCTGCCTCTCATTTTAGGCAAGAGAAATAAAGATTTATATCACTTGAATATATCAAATTTATTTACTTTTCCACCTGTGATACAAGCTGATTTTGTTCTTTATATAAACCTTTTCAAAGATAATCAATAATGCTCTTTCAGTAAATTACCTTCTTTTCATCAGATGTACTCACAGGTTTTAATTTAATTATATATATATTCATAGATAGCAATTACTTTTGGAGATTATCTCAACTACTATAAATAGCTTCACAGTCTTAAAACTATACTCTTGGGTGTTTGTTTGTTTTGTTTTGTGTTTTTGTTGTTGTTGTTTGTTTGTTTGTTTGTTTATAAGTACTCTGTTTCTGTCTTCAGACATACCAGACGAGGACATTGGATCCCATTACAGACAGTTGTGAGCTACCGTGTGGTTGCTGGGAACTTAACTCAGGATCTCTAGAATAGCAGCCAGTGCTCTAAACTGCTGAGCCATCTTTCCAGCCACCAAAACTATATTCTTTAAAAGCTGGAGAAATCCAATCTTATATCCTCTTTCGTCTTACTAATACTTGACACTTACATATATATCAGTCATCTATTTATGAATGTGTGGTATTATTATTCTAATTTTTAGGAATCAAGATAATCATGACTTTGAAACTAGCTACACACACACACACACACACACACGAAAGAGAGAACTACTATGTCTTGGGCAACTCTTTTCTAAAAGTGTTCCCCTCTTTCTCTTCTTGGCTCAGCTCAATGGCCACACAACACTGTCATCTGAAGCGAGAGCACGGGGTAATTCTCATTTCAATGCTTGTTTATATTTATCTACAACTATCCATCAAGATGCTTAGCCTACTTGTTCTGATAGCTGGGTCTCACAGTTATCATCTTACTGGGCACTTCAACTTCTTTGCACATTTATTCTCTAATCGAATATTTCCTTAAAAACACACCTTTCTGTATAACTTTGATACTCCCTAATAAGAATATCAAGGTATTTTTAGTCTACCATCAGCTTACCTCTATAGCCTCACCAAATTTATCTCTTCAAGCAAGCTCTTTGTTTTAACCTGTGTATTCTATGCTTAATTTTTTTTTTCACCACCATACAATTCTTAGATGTCCCATGCTGAAAAAAAGTATCTCATGCTGCAGGCTCCTAGGGCTCTTCCCTATCTCATACTAGTGATTAAGTCATACTGGTAATTTATTAAACCTAGGCTCAATGGTCTCTTCATAAGAGAACTTCGTTGTTCATACGATTTGTTATTTTTATTTTACGTATATGTTTTTTTTTTTCTGCTGTGTTTGTGCACTGCATACATACTTAGTGTCCACAGAGAAAGCACAGATGATGATGTCAGTTTCTGTGGGAACTAGAGTGATGGATTCTTTGAGCTGCCATTTTGGGGGTGGAAGCCAAAACCAGGTCCTGTGGTTGGGTAACAAGCAGTCTTAGGTGCCAGGCTGCACGTCTGCCTTTCCTCTGGGGTGCCTGGAGCACCACAGGCACGCAGCTCAGGGGTGGCAGAACACAATTCATAAAGGGGTCCTTAGTTCTTGTTTTCCCCGGTGGGAAACAACAGAGCCTGGGAAGACAGCTGTGGTTCTTAGACTGGCTTACTGCAGGGATTTGGGGAAAAGGGTTCCCCTCAGGGCATTAGGTTGGGGTAGGAGATAAGAAGCCTTTTCCTGGAGATTTAGGCACAGCTATTTAGGACAAAGGTTGCCACAGTGATCAGTGATGAAGAGAGTGTGGTCCTTGTTTGTTCAAACTGCTTTATTTGATGATGGTCGTGAATACATACCTCTTACTCAGTGCCTGACAAACACAGAAGTGGATGCTCACAGTCAGCTATTGGATGGAACACAGGGCCCCCAGTGGAGGAGCTAGAGAAAGTACCCAAGGAGCCGAAGGGGGCTGCAACCCTGTAGGTGGAACAACAATATGAACTAACCAGTACCCCCAGAGCTTGTGTCTCTAGCTGCATATGTAGCAGAAGATGGCGTATTCAGCCATCATTGGGAAGAGAGGCCCCTTGGTCTTGCAAACTTTATATGACCCAGCGCAGGGGAAAGCCAGGGCCAAGAAGTGGGAGTGGGCAGGTAGGGGAGCAGGGTGGGGGGAGGGTATATGGGGACATTTGGAATAGCATTTGGAATTTAAATGAAGAAAATATCTAATAAAATAATTAAAAAAAAAAAAAAAAAAACGTTTTGCAAGAAGGAGCGCCCAGGAAGGGAAGCTCATAGTCTAAACACTTGGAGGCCTATCTGGATACCTCATTAGCATAGCTAACTCTAGGTTTTTATGTGACTCTTCTCAGGCAAAGGCAAATATGGGGGCTTAGAATCCCTGAACAAGTTCAGAGACAGAGAAATCCTGCTAACAAGGGAGTCTCTCCTATTTTGCACTAAGTTCAGAGGCTATCAGGCCCTGATGAACTTCATCCATAATTAGCAGTTTTCCCACATTTAGGTGCTGAGCCATTGTTGCAGCTTCATGAGGGAACTTCTTTAACGTTCTATGTGTAGCAGAAGTGGCGGCAGCAGCGCAGAGTATATATCCCTCCTTTGTACATCTTAAAACTCTGTATTCTTGTCTGTATTACAACATCTTGAGAAAGAAAGCTGCAGTTCGTCATCACTGATTTTCTATTTAACGTTTCTGATTAGCATCAAAGGTCAGATATGCGATTCATACTTTTCTGTATCTTGTGAACCAGGCCTTGGTTTTGGCTCAAAAAACTCCCAATAGACTCTATAGCTGGAAAGTATGCTTGTATGTGTCACCCAAGCTTCACCACTTAGTCAAGTCTCCTCACTTCTTAATCATAAGAATGTTATTAGTTCTCCTAATGCCAAAATTCAACGTGGGAGGCCCAGACACAGGAACCAGTTTTTATTCGTGACACTATACATCCATAGATGTTGAAATTGTTTTGGGTGGTATATATTTAAGTATTCAAGAAAATGTTATTTGAGTTTGGATGATTTAAATACTATTGAAATATACTGCTATCAACCATA
The DNA here is from genome assembly GCF_900095145.1 of Mus pahari. NCBI lineage: Eukaryota > Metazoa > Chordata > Mammalia > Rodentia > Muridae > Mus > Mus pahari. Next base: position 76,560,012 of record NC_034602.1, on the reverse strand, counting down.
CGACTTCATTGCAGAATCAGGCATATTTAATTGTTACAGGCACTACCTGGGTTAGTGAAGTTGTGTATATGATCTATAAAGAAGGTGATGTGGAAAAATGCAAGGAGGACGCAATTTTTAACAGAATACCTTATCTGGAGTGCAGAAATGAAGACCTAATAAATGGTAACTTTTAAATTAATTTTAAAAGATATATGCATGTTTTTTAAGACATATGTATATTTATGATAGATGACATAGATATGGTTATGTTATGTAATAAGAGCAAAGAGATTTTAATTAACATTAGAAATTAGTATTTTCTCATCTATATCTGAGTTTTAGAAAACTAAATGCAGACTATCCTCATAGCATGGGATCTACCTGTAACAGTGAATGGTCCTAACTACTTTATTTGTTCAGGAAGAGTTTTGTAATATGTCAGCATTTATTTCTCAGTTTTCAGGAGTTGAGAATATTGTAAATTACTAGAAAATTATTCATTGCTGGGCTGTGGTGGTGTATTCCTTTAATCTCAGCACTTGGGAGGCAGACAGATTTCTAAGTTCGAGGCAAGCCTGGTATACAGGGTGAGTTCCAGGACAGACAGAACTACACAGAGAAACCCTGTCTTGAAAAACCAATATATATATATATATATATATATATATATATATATATA
>NC_034602.1:76556304-76559271 GCF_900095145.1 Mus pahari | reverse complement strand
AACTACACAGAGAAACCCTGTCTTGAAAAACAAATATATATATATATATATATATATATATATATATATATATATATGAGACTCACTTTGATTGATGCAACTATTTGACTTTACTTTGCAATTTATTAATTAATAATTTTCTTTACAGTGAATTGCATTATTTTATTATGAAGGCAGTATAGAATCTTAAATAATCTTTTTTAAAATACCCATTCATATTCATGTGAACATTTTTGAAATGTCTGTTTATTTTTAAAACCAGGAATAAAACAACTAAAAGAGAAGGAATCTCCCAGAATAGTGAAAACTCACCTGCCACCCAAGCTCCTTCCAGCATCATTTTGGGAAAAGAATTGCAAGGTAACCAGAATTAGATTTTTTTAGACTTGCACAAAATCTTGGCACTTTGTAGATCACGAAGCACTTAAAAGTCATCGTATACATATTTTATCACTCATTTCTTATAACACACAGATATTTCAACAAATGTGAATTATTTTTACTATCACCCAAGACTAGACTATATTCACACTTTTTTTCTTAAGATGATCTGAACACTAGTGAAACTCTAAGACGTTGTTTGTTTCTGGATAAAAGAAGGATAACAGTTGTTGTCTAATAGGACTAAGTGCAATTATCTTTGAAACCTCAAGTCTAGTGCCTAACCCATTGTAAGCACTGGATGAATCACAGTGGATTGAATGTCTTTATTTTACAAAATATTAAGCGTGACATTGTGAGAGACTCAAATGAATCAGAGCAGGGTATCCAGACAAATGTCCTGGGATAAGCATTGACCCAGTGAATGAAAGTGACTGTTATCATCTAGTCCACTTGCTAATAATGTATCACACACTTGAAAAAACATAAAACAGATGTATTTTGGTTTGTGGTTCTGAATCAGGGTCAAGATGTAGTACTTACTGACTGCCTTTTTGTTGGCAGAGTTTCAAGATAGCCTGTGAGTCAGTGGCTACACACATATTCATGTCGCTAAGTCTCCTTAATGTTTCTTTCATGCCACCAGCACTTAAGAGTTAACTACTGTGACATTTTCTCACCCTTATCACCCCTCAAAGGCCCAAATTCTAAATACAAAAGTCATATTGTAATCATTCTACAGACACAGAAACTTCATCATGAACACTAAATTGGAATGTAAATTTTGGAGGATACAAACCATACGCGAAGTTACCAGTTTCCATAAGGCTCTTACAGAAAACCATAACTTAGAGTAAAGTGATAAGTAAGCAGACCCTCTGGGTAGTACTACATAGGCCATGGAAGAGAAGATTTCAGATGCATGGTTTTTAAAGAGGAGGAGTCTATTTAAACCCAGAGACAGCTCCAGGAAATATCTGAAAACCACTTCAACTTTCCTGGAAAGTTACGTGTCTGTGCTGACTGAAACAAACAAACAAACAAACAAACACAAAAAATGTTCTCCAGTACTTATCACAGGAAAGTTGGATGCCAAGTTAGGAAATTTAGATTTTATGTGAGTTATACTGGCCCGCTTTGTAGAGAAAAGGTCATGCAAACAAAGATTGGCAACCAGTAAATGTCCTGCATCTTGGCTGCTGGTGTCTCCTGAAATATTTGATTCTTTCTAAGTATCTCAGTGTCCAAACCTCAAAGGTGCAAATGCTTTCCTATTTTCAACTGAATTATCCTTAAATATACATCCTCCGGATGATTTCCTGCACAAAAGCTCTCTCACAGTTAATATTTTTTGGATGTCTCATTTCCGTTATTGGCAAGAGTTTTGATAGAGACATTCCTAGAGACATTCCTTTCCTTGTGAGAAATGTAGGATGTTACTGCTCCACTGAAATTTATGGTCAGCTTATGTATGTATATGTATGTATGTATGTATGTATGTATTTATGTATGTATTTGTTTATTATTCTTTAATCTTTTCTTTTTAAAGTCCAGTTGTTATCCCCCTCCTGGTCTGCCTCATCCCATTCCTCCTTCCCCATCTCCAAGAGGATGTCCCCACCCCTACCCCTACTCCACCAGACCTCCCAACTCCCTCGGGCTGCAAGTCTCTCCATCTTCTCTCAGTGCATCTTCTCTCAGTGATGCCAGACCAGGAAGTCCTCTGCTTTATATGCTGCATACATGTCAGGGGCCTCATGTCAGCTAGCGTATGCTGCCTGGTTGGTGGCTCAATGTCCCAGGGATCTCAGAGGCCCAGGTCAGTTGAGACTGCTGGTCTTCCTATGGGGTTGTCTTCCTACTCAGGGTCTTCAAGTTTTTCCTTAATTCAATCGAAGGGGTCCCTGGCTTCTCTCCTTGGCTTGGGTGTATCTGAATCTGGCTCTTGTTTGGCCTCTCAGAGGACTGCCATGCGAGGCTCCTGCCTGCTAGCATACCATAGTATCAGGAACAGTGTCAGGCCTAGAATACTACTTAGCTATTAAGAGCAAGGACATCATGAGTTTAGCAGGCAAATGGATGGAACTAGAAAATATCATCCTGAGTGAGATAACTCAGACCCCCCCCCCAAAAAAAAAGGACATGCATGGTAGGTACTCACTACTAAGTATATATTAGCCAGTGGGGAAAGGGAACTTGAAGGAAGACAGGACGTCATGTGGAGAAATGAGGTTGCCATCTCATAATCAAAATTGTTAATCAGAATTGTTCCTGGCTAAAAGAATTGCAGGGGCAAAAACAGAGAAGAGACTGAGAAAAAGGCGGTATAGTCAGATTTTATTACATACTCTTATGCCTCAGAGGTCATCAATGAAACAGACATAATTGTTTGAATGGGTTATTTCCATAGTGATTTATTGATCCATCAAAGAAGACGTAGTGGAGAATATTTTGTAAAAGTATGTTTGGAGTAGTGGATCAGGAAGAGTAAGTGTCAAAGTAAAGAAAGTGATTTTTAAAAGATCAAGATAAGCCAGGCAGTGGTGACGCACACCTTTAATCCCAGCACTTGGGAAGCAGAAGCAG
>NC_034602.1:76549053-76556239 GCF_900095145.1 Mus pahari | reverse complement strand
CAGAGAAACCCTGTCTCGGGGAAAAAAAAAAAAAATAAAAACAAACCCTTTCGCGGAAAAAAAAAAAAAAAAAAAAAAAAAAAAAAAGATCAAGATAATGAATAAGAAAATCATTCAAAGACAATGAGCTTGAATTTGTTGTGTGGTTTACAGGGAGGCATATGGAGTAATGTATGAGGAACAAGGAGGAACAGATCTTTAATGGAGAAAAACACCCTAACATGGTACAAGCTTCCAAAGTGAAATTTAAAGTGAGATCGCAAAATTCAAGATTCGGTGACAAAAGTTATAGTCTGAATTAAAAAAGAACTAATCATGGATGAGTAAAATAATTTAGTAAATTAGATGAACTGTGAATATAGATAATAAAATTTGCATTGAAGGTAAAAAAAAAAAAAGAGTTAGCAATGGAAGGGTTAGCAAAGGAGACTGGTGTTCAAATTGTTAGTTGAAACAAATGAATGACCAAAATCTCAGAAATAAAGCCACCAGAAGAAGCGTGGGCTAGGGGAGTAGCACCTTCTCAAGGGTAGTAAGTGGTAACTATATTTAATTATGCATGTACTAGGAATTCTAGAGACAGTTGTATTAAAAGTAGCAACTTGCTGAGCAGTGGTGGTGCTTCCCTTTAATCCCAGCAATTGGGAGGCAGAGGCAGTCGGATTTCTGAGTTCGAGGCCAGCCTGGTCTACAGAGCGAGTTCTAGGACAGCCAGGGCTACACAGAGAAACCCTGTCTCAAAATAAAAATAAAAATAAAAAATAAAGGAACAACTCCAGGAAAGAGGAAATAAGAAGAAATGCTCTTTGAATTCTTTGTTTTATATATAAAAAGGAATGTTCAGCGAAACATATGGATGTTTAATAATATCTACCAACATGAGATCATAGAAATTAGGAGTTAAAAATAAGAGCTCACACTGTCTCCAAGAAAGGGAAGAGAAACAGTGTCAGTCTGAAATACAGACAACGTTTTGAGATTTAGGGAATACTCCTGAAATATAATAATGGTGGGGGCAAAAGATAAAAAATGAGAGGTAAATTTATGGTCACAATGGTGTATATGTATCCAATAAGTTAGCAAAAGAGAACTTGAGAGAATGAAAAGTTTGTTAGCAAGGCTACACAGAGAACTTGAGAGAATGAAAAGTTTTAAAAGTTTACTATGTTTAATAACAACTTTGGTACAAAATAACATCTTTTGAATTTTGCAAAAAAAAAAAAAGTCCTTAAACATGAGATTGAGTCTTCAAAGAATAAGCTGGAATATTTTTTTTAAAACTGTGTGCAAGTGCATAAACAAGCTAGTGCGCTTAACTTTAACCTCTTAGTTGTAGAGTGTTAATGGCAGAACTCCTTGATGTCACTGACTAAGGGCTTGAAAGCTGAAGGAAAGAACACAAACATAGATAGGTTGGCAGACTTGCGGAATCTCACCGGTAGCCCTGACTATCAGACCTGGAAGAGACTGCATGCTTTCTCTCACTTCTTAAGTGGGGAGAAAAATCTGAGTAGAAAAGAACAAGGCTTTTGCAGGATAGACTTTTACAGTGCTCACTTTAGAAACGGCATCTCCGTGATGTGCTGATCCACCAATGTTTATCTGCTGCATATAAACATGCAAACCTCCCTTGGGGGAAGGAGTAGTTGTTTTATTATCAAACAACTAAAGGGTTCTCAAGGAACACCTAGATTAAAAAAATAGAAAACTTCGAGATATGGGTTTAAAGACAACTATGTAAAATATGATTTTTTTCTAACTGCAAGCTAGGATACTACAGGGAATTTTTGCCTTAGTATCCAAACTATAAAATAATCTAAAGAATAGAAAACTTTGCCCTGAACTAAGAAATCTGTCAACTTGGTATTAATATTGATTTACTGTCAGTTCTGCTATATACTTGAATTAACTTAAATTTCACTATTTTATTCATAAAATTTGGGAAAATCTGGTTAACTCAGTTTTGTTTTGTTTTGTCAGTGAAAATGTCATGATGCTGTCACCTCAGGCTATTTAACAGGTTTGTTAGAAGGCTCAGACTAAAGGCCACCAGGATACTGAGCAAACACTGCTTCAACTTAATATATTAAAGGATATTTTTTCCTCTATAATGTTTATATTTTTATTTTTTCACAATGAAACTATATTCTGTTAGTTGTTGGAAACATGAATGTTTTGAACCTGATGAAAGCATGGTAGATCATCCAGTCAGTGACTTTAACAACTTATTTCATCTTCTAGATGATCTACCTTTGCCGGAACGCCAAAGATGTCGCCGTTTCTTATTACTACTTTTTGCTAATGATAACTAGTTATCCAAATCCTAAATCTTTTTCTGAATTTGTGGAGAAATTTATGGAAGGGAAAGGTAAGAGCACCTTAAATTCTTTGGATCTTTTCTTTCATCAAAGAAGGACAATACAAATGTTATTTTGTACAAACAAAAAAATAAATGAGTTGGCAGGCAGTGATGGTGCATGCCTTTAATCCCAGCACTTGGGAGGCAGAAGCAGTCAGATTTCTGAGTTCCAGGCCAGCCTGGTCTACTGAGTGAGTTCCAGGACTGCCAGGGCTACACAGAGAAACCCTGTCTCAAAAAGACAGAACAAAAAATATTTAAAAAAATAAATGAGTCAATATAAACAAAGATAATATAAAATAAGTATAATATATACAAATAGAACTATAATGTATTTTATAAAAGTAGAATATCAACTTATGAAGACAGAAAAACAATATAAGTATAAAAATATGTACAGCAGATTAATATATGTAAAAAGAAATATAATATAAGGTTGTATATATATAAACAAACATATAAATAGATGTAGAATATAAGGTTTCTATGGGGTATAATTTATTCAGATCTGAAACACTGATGCTTAGACTGATAGTAGGCTTCTCGTATGTGGGGATCATGGAAAATTAGAAACTCTAGGCATTCCATTATAATGCCAAGAAGTAAATGCATTGACTTACTTGTAGCATCAGGGGTGCCAATTTCTGCTCTGTAAGTCTGAGAGTTAGTATGTCCCTTCTTTAACATATATTTTCATATTTTAAAATAAGGTTTAGAACATGTTGTTACAACACGATAGAACAAAAAGTAGATGAGATATAAAAGCATCACTCATTCCTTTCCAAGTAAAATGCCCAGGCATTAAATAAAGTCACATGTAAGGAATTTACAATCATTCTGAATACTTGTAAAATTTTTGCTTATTCTTCTAGGTATGCAAACTGAACATTTTAATTTTGATTTTACTGAACAGTGAAGAGTTTCTTGAGCAGATACTGTGGGAATTCTACCATTCCACTAAAATTCTGTCTAAAGCAACTGTGCCTTTATGTTTGAAGACGAATGTGCAAAGAATAGTTTGAATTTCATTCAATAAGTCCTGTGAACTGTACAAATAAGAGTAATTGAAAAATTTATTATCATATAAGATAATAGCACTCATTAGATCTTTGTGGCTTGTGTCATGAAGAAAGTATATCCTCAAGATTGTCAATATTATCTTTATATTACAGAGAAAAAATTATTTGTATGCCTTAAAATGAATTAGATCATTATTAATATCATTGTGGAACTTTTCAAAAGTATCTTTGCTTCTAGCATCAAGGCACAGAGAAATGTCAATGCCAAGTCTAGGAGTGATACAGAGCATGTTTGCATCATTCCATTAACCTTGGATTTGATACAGCTGTTGTGTAAGGCTAAAAGAAAAGCTGACAGCATTTCTTTTAGAGATCACATGATCTCTAAAATAAATTGTCCCTATGAGAACAACTTTCACAATCTAAATTACTAGTCTTTTAGTAAATGCTCACATAATTACTAATCTCTCTCTGTTCTCTCTCTCTCTCTCTCTCTCTCTCTCTCTCTCTCTCTCTGTGTGTGTGTGTGTGTGTGAGAGAGAGAGAGAGAGAGAGTTTCCCTCTCTCTCCTTGTCTCTGTCTCACACAAACAGAAACACAGATATATACAAACACATAGACTCATACAGAGACACAAACACACACACACACACACACACACACACACGCATACACACACACACACACACACACACACACTCACTCCAGTTTGAAGCATGTTCTCTTTGCTTTAAAATGAGCTGGTTTCTCATCTTTTCTCAGTATTCTACTACATGTCAGTATGATAAAGCTAAAAATATGTTCCTGAGGAGGGCATTATTCAACAATTTTTGCATCATTGCTGCGCAGAACTCTTAAATAAGCGTAACTGACCTATTTGCCTTTTATTAACAATTTAAATACTTACTTTAAGCTAGTAAAATGATAACACATCTTTACACTTGTTTCTTCTAATTTCAGTTCCATATGGTTCCTGGTATGATCACGTGAAAGCTTGGTGGGAAAAGAGTAAGAATTCACGTGTTTTATTTATGTTCTATGAAGACATGAAAGAGGTAAGAAATGGAAGGCATAATGAACATTCTAGTAATTCTTAAGATGCTCTTAGCATATGACAATTCTCTGGATGCAATATTATCACTGGGAACCTAATAACAACCCGTTGCAGAGCTAAAAAGGAAAATCACAATATCCTAGTTTGGTTATGTCAGACTTGATTTCAGTAAATAAAAGTGGTTAAGGAAAGAATCCATTTTAAATCCTAGTATTAAAACTTTTCTAAAGATAAAATTTGCAAAAAGAATCTTGAATTCATAAAAAATAAGAAACAAGATAATAATATACATACTTGGTCACCAAACGATCTTTCACTGCACACTGCATTCTGAGAGTTTATATATTTTATATATGAAATTCATTCTGCATGTATCATGTTTGCACAATGCTAGGCAGGGTAGCTTATTCCTCTGATTTTAGCACTTACAAAGCCAACACTGGTAATTTGGGAGTTCAAGTTATGTTTGAGCAGAGTAGCAAGACTTGCCTCAAAGAGAATGAAAAATAAATAAAAACAGTCCAACTAGATGTGGATAGAGTCAAGCTATGTGAGCTAGAGGATGCAGTTCAGATCTCCAGCATCCTTGGCATTTCAGTTAAACCAGTATGGAAACCTGCCTCTTGTCCTAGTGCTATGGAAACAGGGGATGCCAGAGGCAAACTCACGTGGTAACCTAACATAATCAGTTAGGTCTGGATGGAGTGAGACATCTGCCTCAGTAAAATAAAGTGTAGAGCAATAGAGGAAGTTATACTGGTACACATTTCTGGCTTTCACACACCTGAATACAAGTGCATGCACACTTATCTGCATGCATGTTCACATACATGCAAGCTTGAACATACAAGAACACAAATACACACATACATGTCTATGTAAAAATAAAGACAGGGAAATGAAATAATTAGAAAGAACCATTTTACTAGGTGTAAAATTTAAAATTTAACAACTCATCTCATTTGAGCCTAAAAGCTTCTGAAGTATCTCCTGCTTCTATTTTTGGATGAGGAAGAATTGTTTGAGAATACTTTGTTTTTTTCCTTATACATTTAGTTCTAATATGATCATATACAAAATAATGATCTCTCAGTTTTAGCCTAATACCTATTCACCAACTTCTGCCATTTTTGTTTTTAAATCTCTTTTTTTCTCCATAGGACATCAGAAGAGAAGTTGTAAAGCTAATAGAGTTCCTGGAGAGAAAGCCCTCAGCAGAGCTTGTGGACAGAATCATTCAACACACTTCCTTCCAGGAGATGAAGAACAATCCATCCACCAATTATACAATGATGCCAGAGGATATGATGAACCAAAAAGTATCACCCTTCATGCGAAAGGGTGAGAAGACAAAGACACATGGTTTCCCATTAAAAGGTCGAAGCTTTCATGACTTAGGCAAAAATCCATTCAAGGTTATTCACCCTGCACAAATAACACGCGTTTTCTTTACAACTATCTTTTTTCTTGAATACTCTTACGGAATTATAAATTGTGCAAAGGCACTAAACACTATCAATATATCTAAGACCATATATACTAGTAATGGATTTCTGTTTCTTGTTTATTCAGTTTGAGAAGCATATTCTGTCAAGCATAATGTCTGACACCTTAGCCTCAGCACCAGCAATGATACCATAGTGTGCCAACTGTAAGTCTGTATGTCCTGGGTGTATATCGTATGCCTCACACATAGTTATCTCTATAGAGTATGATTTCTGATGAGGAAGATGGATTTACTATCTCATTCTGTGGTGAAGAAATGGGTTCTGAAAAGTCAGTCATATTTTCTTTATACAAATGACAGAAAGTTTCGAATAGTGAATGACTAAAATAAGAACTCAAACATAATTATAATCCAAATATCAAGACACAATGAAAGAAAATTTCATTTACATAGAAGCATTACTTGGTCAGCAGAAATAAATTTGGATGCCTGACATTTGAGAATTTTTTTACATAGCACCCAGGTAGCAATGTCAGGTCAGTAATTGGATATAAATATGTAAGTCTGGATTTGAAAATTTATCAGCAAAAACATGATATTCAAGGATCGGCTGTGGGAGGAGATGTGTGGGGGAGATGTACAGAGGGTCAGGAAATTGAACAGAGGAGGGTAGCAATGGGGAATGGGGAACTGGAGGTAGCCAACACGAAGTTCCAGATACGAGGAAAGCAAGAGGCTCCCAGGACCCAGTGGTGATGACATTAGCTGAAATCAGTCAGAACTCAGGTGGTTTCCTGTGAACCTTCTCCTCACCTTAATTTGTAAAATAAGGCTAGAGCTGGTGATTGGGCAGGAGAAGGGAAGTTGGAGCTGAAAGTTTGGGAGAGAAGGAGAAGGAAGAGAACAGAGGACAACGAAGGCGGAGGTGGAAGGAAAGTGGAGCAGAAGCATGTGGCCTGGAGAAACCGCAAGTTATAAGGGATCTCATAGATGGGGAAGATGTAGTATAGTTGTAGATCTACCCAACCTAGGCATGCAGCTTGTATTCATATTAATTGAGTTGTGTTTTCTTTGCCTGGGCTTATTTGGGTTGGAGATTTACCACAACAAAGGGGAGTGAGACCATATCCAGTGGTTTAGGCATGACGCCCTTGTTGAGGGATGGGGCCAAACACACATCTCAAAATTTTAACCCAGAATTGCTCCCGTCTAAAGGAAATACAGGGGGTGCTGATTAGTTCATATTGTTGTTCCACCTACAGGGTTGCAGACCCCTTCAGCTCCTTGGGTACTTTCTCTAGCTCCTC
>NC_034602.1:76546185-76548988 GCF_900095145.1 Mus pahari | reverse complement strand
GCATCCACTTCTATATTTGCCAGGCACTGGCATAGCCTCACAAGAGACAGCTATATCAGGGTCCTTTCAGCAAAATCTTGCTGGCATATGAAATGTAAATGAAGAAAATATCTAATAAAATAATTTAATAAAAAAGAAGAAGAAGAAGAAAGGAAATACAGGGACAAAAAGTAGAAGAGACTGAGGGAAAGGCCATTCAGTGACTGCTCCACCTGGGGATCCATCCCACATGCAGACACCAAACCCGGACACGATTGCTAATGACAAGAAGTACTTGGTAACAGAAGCCAGATATGGATGTCTCCTGAGAGGTTCTGCCAGAGCCTTACCTATACAGATGAGGATGCTTGCAACCAACTATCAGACTGAGCAGGGGGACCCCAATTGAGGAGTTTAGAGAAGGAATGAAGGAGCTGAAGGGGTTTGTAATGCCATAGGAAGAACAATATTATCAACTAATTAGACCCCCCAGAACTTCTAGGGACTAAACTACCAACCAAAGAATACACATAGAGGGACCCATGGCTCCAGCTGCATATGTAGCAGAGGATGGCCTTGTCTGGCATCAGTGAGAGGATAGGCCCTTGGTCCTGTGAAGGCTCGATGGATGCTCCACTGTAGGGGAATGACAGGGCAGTGAAGCTGGAGTGGGCAGGTGGGTGGGGGAACACCCTCTTGGAGGCAGTGGGGATGAAATGTGGGGTTTTCAGAGAGGAAACCAGCAAGGGGATAACATTTAAAATGTAAAGAAAATAATCAATAAAAAAATTTAAAATATAATTTGATAGTCATTGTCCCATGAGTCTCATCAGTAGTATAGGAAGAAAGGGATGAGCCAGTAGAAACTTTTTCAAGATAAAAAAAAAAAAGAAAATTTATCTTTGTAAAAGTCAAACAACACAATACTTGAATATTTTATTCAGGTATTAACTACTAGAAAAAATTTCACATTATTAATGAAAGTGATGCAGAGTAGAAAAAGCTTGCAATTCTGGTTCCAAGAGTTGACACTTCTGATTTTTACCTGTTTCATTGCAGGAATTATAGGAGACTGGAAGAACCACTTCCCAGAAGCCCTGAGGAAGAGATTTGATGAGCACTACAAGCAGCAGATGAAGGATTGCACTGTGAAGTTTAGAATGGAGCTCTGAAACACTTCCTTGTGTCTGAAATTAGAGTAGTCTGCAATTTATCCTTCAGTTTCTCTTGTTGTGAATTCAGTAGAAGTAGAAGTCTTTTGAAGTCTGATGGTTTAAATTCATTTTTTCTAACTTTTATGTCAATGTAATTTCTAAATCTTTTAACAGCAAAATCAAATTTTTCTTATATATAACATAAGTATTGTCCTCTAACAGTGCTTAAAGATTTCAAATAAATATAATTTGATACCTGAATATTTAAACAGTTACTCATTCATTATTTCATTAATTTATATATGAATATATATATATGTATATATATATATATTTCTTATACATAGATCTACAAACAAGGTACTTTGAAACTGGAAACTAGATAACCTTATTTGGAGCTAAATACATGCAAAATTATATGAAGAAACTAAATCAACCCCAAGAATTATAAAGTCACTTCAAGATAATATCTAAAGTTCATCTACAAAAACATATGGGTGGTATAAATATATACTTATATATTTATTTATATATTATTTTATATATTATAACATTATAATATAACATTATAATATAATATATAACATTATAATATATATTATATATTATAACATTATAACATTATATATATAATATAACATATGTAAAATATAACATATTACACATATAAATATAGATGTGTTTTAATATAAGTTAACATAATTATACATTTACATATATAATAATATATTTATATAAATAAATATATGAATATGTATAGATTTGTATATAATACATAATGCATATTAATATATAACAAAATATAAATATATAAATGTATATATAAATATTGATACATAAATAACATCTGGTTATTCCACGTTCACATTATGTTGTGAAGCCACTTGATTCCAGTCTTCTTGTGACAGAAATATTTGATAACATTTATAGTCTCAACTCATGTGTCTGTTTCTGCTGCTCTGTAGGTGTTTGTAATATGAACAAGTGGTTGTGTTTGATGCCCTGCAAGAATAACTAGGCTCTCAAAAGTTCCAGTGCTTCTGAATGCCTCTCTTAGCTTCCTGCCACAGCTAACACTGTGTCTTTTTCTTCTTTCATTTACTTCCTATAAAAATACTGAGTTTATCTGACGGGTGTTTACAATAAAGCCTCTAACTTTGATTAGTTTTGACTCATTTGAAATGCCTGTGCATGGCGAAACCAAAATTCACCCCTTAATATTGCACATATATTCAATATGTAAGAAAAGAAATGGGGAAATCTATACTGTCTCTTTAGGTCTAGTATTGACAAAGCAGTGGAACACTGATAAAAATCCTTCCCCAAACCCAGAGTTTTTGTGCCATGTATAATGGATATCATGTGTTTTGTTTTGTTTTGTTTTGTTTTGTTTTCTGCTTTTGTCTGTATAGTGATATTGTTCATGTGTTACAAATGGGTTTACCGGGCTGAGAAAGAAATTAGGGAAACAACACCCTTCACAATAGCCACAAATAATATAAAATACCTTGCGGTGACTCTAACTAAGGAAGTGAAAGATCTGTATGATAAGAGTTCCAGTCTCTGAAGAAAGAAATTGAAGAAGATCTCAGAAGATGGAAAGATCTCCCATGCTCATGGAATGGCAGGATTAACATAGTCAAAATGGCTATCCTGCCAAAAGCAATCTA
>NC_034602.1:76517526-76545030 GCF_900095145.1 Mus pahari | reverse complement strand
GTACTACTCAGCTATTAAAAACAATGAATTTATGAAATTCTTGGGCAAATGGATGTATCTGGAGGATATCATCCTTAGTGAGGTAACCCAATCACAAAAAAGTCACTAGATATGCACTCACTGATAAGTGGATATTAGTCCAGAAACTTAGAATACCCAAGATACAATTTGCAAAACACAAGAAAACCAACAAAGAAGACCAATGTGTGGGTACATCATTCCTCCTTAGTATAGGGAACAAAATATTCATGAAAGGAGTTACAGAGACAAAGTTTGGAGCTAAGATGAAAGGATGGACTATCCAGTGACTATATCACCTGGGGATCCATCCCATCATCAGTCACCAAACGCAGACACTATTGCACATGCCAGCAAGATTTTGCTGAAGGAATATAGCGGTCTCTTGTCAGGATATGCCAATGCCTGGCAAACATAGAAGTGGATGCTCACAGTCAGCTATTAGGTGGAACACAGGGCCCCCAATGGAAGAGCTAGAGAAAGTACCCAAGGAACTGAAGGGGTCTGCAACCCTATAGGTGGAACAATAGGAACTAACCAGTACCCCTTGAGCTCATGTCTCTAGCTGCATATGTAGCAGAAGATGCCCTAAATGGCCATCATTGGGAAGAGAGGCCCCTTGGTCTTGTAAATTTTATATGCCCCAGTACAGGGGAATGCCAGGGCCAAGAAGTGGGAGTGGGCGGGTAGGGGAGCAGGTCGTGGGTAGGGTATAGGGAACTTTCCAGATAGCATTTGAAATGTAAATAAATAAAATTAATTAATTAATTAATTAAAAACACACAAACAAACAAAAAAACAAATGTGTTTACAGACATATGTCATAGACATAGATTCTACCAATTCATAAATTTTCTCCTAGGAGCTATTAACTGTACATTTATGTTCATAAAACATTTTAAATTATTTTCCTCAGTCAACTTGGCAGTAGCTTAAAACAAGAATGGTGATTAGAGACAAAGAGTAGCAGCTCTGAAAATCCTCTAAATACGCTGCATTGGCTTTTCCTCATGTGTTCATTTTTAAGACTCCTTTTCTCCATGTTGGCACTTTGTCTGGAAAGATAATGTTTGTGAATTACATCCCAGTATCCTGGTACCTTCAGCTTCTACTTTGTGGGGGATGTGACTGAAAGAGGAATGAATGTGAAGTCAAATTGATGGTTGCTCACTTTCCTGGTCCATTCTAATGAGACCAAACTAATTGGGCTTTGAACCTCAATGAAATGAACTGGATATGACTTATCTTTGAATTCCTTGGCTTTATAATGATATATTTGTTTCAGCTTTGTCCTATTACTATAAGCAGTAAGTGTGTAATACAATTTTACTAGAACATAAATCTTCAGGTTCCTGTAGGAGGGAAACAGGGGAGCCTGCTAAAAGGTTCCAGATCACTTTCAGGTTACAAGGCACAAGAGGAGGCAATCTAGGAATGTTTTTTCTTTATGTCACTGATCTTTAAAAGTGTTTAATTGACTTCAGGTGCTTTGCTATGCTGTGACCTTATAAAAATATGCTGTTTGGGCTTTGCTGGTCTTCCTCTCTGAAGCAGACAGGAAAAAAATAAAAGAAAAAGAAAAAGAAAAGAAAACTGCTTTCACCTCTACAAAATTATATGCATGCTTGTGGTACTCATATAGAAGAATAGTAAAAAATAGTTATAATCGTGTATGTAACAAAATGGGAGGCTTTCATGTCACATCAGCAATCAGAAACCTAGGTACAGAAATCAGGAAGCACATAACCGGTGAGATTTTGATCACATGAAGAATTAAAAGGCCCTCTGGCTACTATTATTTGGAAACAGATGTTATTACACTTGCAGGGGATTCAGTGTGGTAGATCTTCCAGCTTGTCTTGCGATAGTGCAGCACCACTTAAGGAGTGGAATTTGTTCCATGTTTTCTTGGCTGAACTTCTCTTGCTCTTTCTTCTTCCTTCACAGGGAGCACGCTGTTGCAGAGAGTGGGGAAACAGGATCTGCTTTTGGCTTTGCTTTTCCAGCTGAAACCAGGAGCACCGGGAGTGAAGACAAAGGGCTTTCTTGTTGATCACAACTATTTCAGAGCAGTAAGTTCAGAACAGATGGATTCTTTTATTCATTTTGTCCTACCTCCTATTATAGCAAACATCCACAGCACCTTCTCCTGAGCCTTTCAAACTTGAAACAGCAACCGGCTTTGTACAGAGTAGTAAACAATTTTAAGCCAATCATTAGGGCGCAGGCTCCTCTGCTCAAAGCAATTCAGAGAACGAGGCCTCCATTAATTAGTTTCTGTAGAAACAGTCTAGACCTCCAGTTCTTATTAAGCAGTGTTTGGTGGTAAGTAATTTACGATGTCTGTTGTTTGAACCACACATTTAACTGAGAAAACAGGAGACCAAAACCTGAAATATTCTTACACTTTTATTTTTATTTTACTATAAGAAAACATTTGGAAATCCTACTTGGAGATTTTCCACCTGTAAAGACAAAAGGTAAATTTTAATAGTTAAAGTTCTATTGTAGTAGGCTTCTATAATAAATTTTAAGGTTGTAGAAAGGTAAGTAATACTGAAGTGTATTAGTTTTCATCTTTTCAGTATTTCTGTTCACTCCAGGGGAATGTTCACATGTAGGGCACTAGTGGGCTGAGCCCTGTAAGATGTGGTTGGAAACGGAAACGGGAGCTAGGCAAGAGTAATCAAAACAAGCTGGCTTCTGTCTTGTTCTCAGAACTCTACAATCAAAAACGGTGCCAACATGAGTCGAGCGCATTTGCCATGGAGAGGAGGTTCACGCTGTTTTCTAGAATATTTTGGTTATTTGGTATATTTTTACATACATAGGGGTTTTGTTTTGTTTTGTCATAGGGTAAAAAACTATTATGGTGATCGTTCTTGAGTTTCAGGAGATTTCTCATTTTCTAAAAGATATTCCTAAAAGATTTTTTTAAGTGTCCCTCCCTGTCGCTGTCACTGTAAGGATTTATTCAGTTCTTTCTATTCATTTCTTTCTTCTTGGATTCACTTTAATATCGAAGCACCATGATAACAAGGTGACATAGAACAAATCCTTCTGGCAGATGTGTGCTGCCCTACTTACGGTAGCCGTGGGAATGTTTTAAATGCAAGAGTTTAGATATACTTTAAAGCAAAAATATGAGAAAGTAAAGCCAGTGTAACTGAATCAATGGACATTTTTGGTTAATAATCATAAATTTTTGCCTGTGGGTAAATGCTGCACAATTAACTACTTTTCAAATAAGGGCACAACTGTTTTTCTTGGTTTTATGAAAATTTGTATTGTTAAAAATTTGAAACCAGTGTCTAATAATGGTCTGAAATTACATTTCTATCTTTAATGAAATGTAATATGTCAGCTATCAGCATGTATTAGCTATCATGAAGTTAAAATTCACTGCATTTCCAATATAACATTAAGTTGGGATGTTGATTTAAAGTCACTTGGTGCTGTCATGTAATATCTACATTCCCAAATACCAAAGAGGCGTTATGTCATTTTTTAAAAGACTCAGTTCTTTTTTGATCTTCATAAGTTTTTCATTTTATGAGAGTCTACTATATATACATATATGTGAATTATATATATGTTATTCACTTTTTTAATATATATGGTGATATTTTTGTACATGTATATCTGTTACAAATTGTGTGCCTGAGCCAGAAGAGAACCCTGGATCCCCAATAATAGCAGTTACAGAATTTTGTGAGCTGCCACATGGGTGCTGGACAGTGAACCTGAATCCTAAGCAAAAGCAACAAGTTCTTGTTTGGTTGGTTTTTGCTTGGTTTGTTTTTAAACCACTAAACCATTTCCCTAGTCCCATTATTCCTGGGATGTTAGTAAATATATGTCTTCTTTTCTAAAAAATTACACACATCATTCTAAAAGAGCCTTTGCAACTAAGTTCAAATGTCAGTTCTAAGGTCTTGTTCCCCATTAAAAACTGCATGTTTCAGACTGTTTTCTGCAAGGCAAGTCTCTGTTCCTCTGAGAAATCTAAGACCAGTTTTATTATGTACAGTGCATGCGTTTTATCTTACTGGATATTAAGTGCAGAATGATTAGGCTGATATAGATATCAGACAGAGTAGGCTGGGCCAACTGGCATTTTCAGATTTTTTTCAATCTGGATAATTCTCAAGTGAGTAATTATAAATAAATTACCAAGATCCTAGCTTTTATGAATATATACCACAGAAGTGTCTATTATATTTACTTATAAATCATTTAATTATCAAACATCAATGTAATGACTATAAGATTTTATCTAGATATGAAAACTTAAACTGTGTTTCCCAGAGATAGCTAAAAAAGAAAATTGAAATGAGATTGAAAATAATTCTGTTTAATTTTCATATTTTGGGCTATTTTGTTTTGTTTTGTTTTGGTCCGAAGTGTGGTAAGATGTTTACCATGTACTTGAAAGTAGGTGTGAACAAGTGGTCTGCTTGAGGTTCTCCATAAGAAAGAATACTGCCCTCTCCTGGTTGCTTGCTTTTTGCTATTGTTCTTCTCATTCCTTCATCATGACAAAGTGGCCTTACCTGTGAAGAGGACCCTCTATTAGGAAAACAGCCTCCAGTGGATTAGACTGTGGAACAACCCAGGTGCATTTTGCTGATGACAATTCATGTAGGTTGGGCCACCTTTGGGCTGGTCAATCAAAGTGTCTAAGAAAGCAGCCGGTCCAAGACTTGAGTAAGCCAATAAGCAGTGCTTCTCCCTAAGCTCAACATCAGATGCTGTCTCCTGGGTCCTGCCTTGAGTTCCTGTTCTGACTTCATTGGGTGACTACAATTTCTAGGAAAAAAATAAATCCTTTTCTTTCTAAGTTGTTTTTTGTCCTTGTGCTTTATCACAGCCCTATCAATTCTGAGAATTTCTCTGAGTCCCTTAAATTATAGACACATGAATGAAAGTATCCGTCAAGATGCCAAAAGCTGGAAGGGCTAACTTACAGATATCCACATATGGGAATTGTCTCAAATGTTAGCATTTGACAGAAAAAAAGTAAATGAAAATAAGATATATTGGAACACATTGTGTGGTTACATTAAAATAAGAATACTTTCCATCTAGCATTGCCTTGATATATATTGGTGTTTTATGCCAATCAATTTTGGTAACACTTTGTAATTATTTTTTCAATATTTATGAAATATATATTGTTTATTTGTAGTAATAAAATGGACTATTTAGACACCTGCATGGTTTGTGCCCTGATTCAATTACAGAGACAACATTTTCTCTCTCATTATTCTTTGGAGGTTTTAGATCTTTATGAATTATGCAATACAATACTGTGGAATAGCGGTCAATTGGGGTACAGAACACCTGAACTTAGTTCTTCTGTGTGTCAATACATGTTATGTAAACGCCCTTTATTGCTTGTGACTACCAGCCATCTAATCTCCAGTTAGAACTATTCCATCTTCAACTCAATTCAGTTTTATTCATTTTATACAACTGGTAGAATTTTATTATTTTGTAAAGCTTAATAACATTCCATTGTATATACACATGCATGTACACACTGTTTTGTTTAATGATGTTGATCATCTAGATTGATTCTGCATTTATCTCTACTGCAAATAAGACTCTATCAAGCACATTAATGTAGCTAGCTTTTTAATGTGCTAGCTTTTTTTCCTTGGGGGAAGATATATATATCTTTTATATTTTCCATACTGACTATATTAATTTACATTTCCCACAGACTACAAGTATTTGAATGCATTTTTCCTCTATATCCTCTCTGGCATTATATTTTGTTTTTGTGAAAATAGGCAAAATAAGTAGTATAGGATGGATAGTATTCCAGAGTATTTCATAACAACATTTTCCTAATGGAAATTTAGTGTAGTAGGAGGAAACTTGATTTTTTTCTTACATATAAAATCAATTGTCAAACCGGTGTGATAGAAACATTTTGTCACAGGGATGAACCACTAAAGGTTACATGGAAAGTCAGGGTAATGACTGTCTTACTTTAAATTTACATAAACTAACTTTCACAAATGCTATCTCAAACTTTTTATAATTTAGCTACCATTTTAATTAATTACTTTCTGACAAATATTCTAGAAATGTATGAATATTCTGATCAAGTATTCATTGTTTTCTTGTTTCTACCACAGTGGTTTACATGCAATCTGGTCTTCAAAGAACATTAGCTTTCCTAAGAGCATAACATTAGAAATGAGAGAAACCTGAGTGATCATTTTTAATTATTTCCTTTTTTGACAAACAATATAGATCAGATCCATGCAAAGGATTTATGTACTAGGAATATAGCACTGTCTAAGAGAATAATGTGTTGATTGTCATGAGTTTGATATTTACTTTGATTTCTATGGGACAAAACATCTTTAGGTTTAACATAGGTCACCAGTAGGTTGGGAAGACCATAGTCCACTGATCAGTTAATAATTGACTAAGAATAGCTGCTAACAATACGCAAAACATGGAGGTGTGCCTAAAGTCTTATAATTATCACCCTGGAGAGTTTATACTCACGGGGCATTTTCAGGTAGGTAAACAGGGGAGTGGCCTTAGGGAAATGAACATTGTTCATCATTTCCAAAGCTTACCACAACTTAATTTCTTTCTCACGTTAAGTTGTGAACTACCCAGGGGCCTCATCCTTTTAAAGACTTTTTGGCTCTGATTCTCCATCTGAGCAAATTCATTTAAAGCTCTGAGAATTTAAAGGTAAGATAAACGTGGTTGTGTTTCTTCCATAAATATGTTAGCTGTGACTTTTTAAGGTGTAGATATTGCAAATACGGAGTCTTAAATTTATATATAATACTTAAAAGATCCAAAAATTATAAAACATCCTTTTGTGAGCTAAGCACCTTCTTCTGTGATCTGTGATTGTCAGAAACTGACTGATCAAAGCATAGATATGCCACAAGGTTTAAAGAACAGTACCTAAGTTACCTTATGATAATTCGATATTTACTCAGAAATCACTCTAAATGAAATATCACTTTTTATGTAATTGAATAGACTATAAGATATTACTTAAAGAAATTATTAATAAAGTAGGCTTATATTTTCTAAATTATTTCATAAGCTTTTTTATATACTGTATTTAATATATGTGTGTGAAGCTCATTATTATGCAATACAATGAGTAAAATCAACCTCTTTGAGATGGTTTATTTTTCTCCAGATTCTTAACAAAAACTCATACCATTTTACCTTCATTTTTCCTTTGCCAAGAACCTTGGCATAACTTGGAGTTTCTCTTGTAATACTTTGTATCATTTGTTGTTGCAAGTCTTATAATACAAATTTAAAATAGTTAACAATATAGGACCTACACTTATCTTGCTCTAAACCAAATTCTGTCATTTGTTGAAAGTAAGCTCTTGCAGAAAGATTTCCAAAGAATACTTAATATTTTCATGTTATTTTCCTCCTTGGCTAAAATGGGATAGTTGGAATTGACACATAAGAACCTTGTATGAATTGAATAATACACTATATATTTTTTTACAGAATTCCAATTGTGCATGTTTATGACCTAGGCTCTTCATACATATTATGGTTGTACAGCTTAGTGTTCTTATTGGTCTCCTATCTGTGGGAGTAGGATTGTCTCTGACTTTTTTGTCTGTTTTGTTGACCCTTTTTCTCCTACTGGGTTGTCTTATCCAGCCTTAATATGGGGGGGGGGGGGTTTCTAGTGTTATTGGAGCATGATATGTCTTGATTAGTTGATATCCCTGGGAGGCCTGCCCTTTTCAGAAGTGAAATGAAGGAGTGGATCTGGGCTGGGAACTAGGGTGAGCCTGAGGGGGAAGGAGGAAGGGGAAACTAGGGTTAGGATGGAATTATGATAGAAGAATAAGAGTTAAGAAAAAAAATCTACCAGGAGACACTATTGGGAATATTGGCATAGTCGTGGCTTGTATGGAGATGTCTGAGGCCTACATGACCAATAAGTCATAGGTAGGTATCCCTAGTCTTCCACTGGAATGTTTCATTCAATAACGTGTTTCCTAAGAGCAACATTTCCCACCATGCAGAGGAAATCTGTTCAAACTCCTTTTTGTTAAAGTTGTATCTTGAAATTCAGTTACTATGAGTGTTTCTATAGGCTTTTTGTACATTCTTACTTGTAGATAACCCTCCCTGCCCCTTGTTTTTCCTATTCTCTAAAATCACAGAATCCCCACGTTTCAGTTCACATATATTCTAATTTCGCTCTAAATATTTTTTAAATATGTTCTGGTATAGTAGGTGTGTTTATAGCTTTACATGTGTTGCACGTTTGGGTTAGTCCAGGGCTCCACCCTCTGTTTTCCCATATACTCCAGTACTCGCCCATATTTCACCTTCTACTCCCCCAACTATGCCATGGCTTACTTTGTTTGACTTTTAATCTGCTATTATTCCTACCTTAATGTGTCCCTGCCTCTAAGATGATTATTTCTAGTTTCCTGGCTTCCCTATAATAAATTAAACATTCAAAACAAAATAGTTGAAGTTAAGATAAAGGTCTGCATATGAAAGAGAACATATAGTTTTGCCTTTCAAGGCCTAATGGCATTATTCAGTTTATTTTTGCCCAGTTTTATCCCCTTTCCTTCAAGTTTCACTTTTCCTGACAGCTGAGTAATATTTCATTGTATATGCATACCACATTTTCCTCATGCATTCATCTGTTGATGGAAACCCAAATTGATTCCATTTATTAGATATTGTGACTATAGCAGCAATGAATATAGATGTACAAACATCTTTGTAGTAGGACATTAAATAAATGTCCACGTGTAGTATTTCTGGGTCATATGAAAGTTCCGTCTCCAGTTCTTTGGAAAACATCTACACTGATTTTCCAAAGGGACTGTACTAACTTTCCCAAGTACACTGAAGACATCTTAGTTTGGGTAAGTGCACTGAAATATTTTTTCACAGTGACAAAATCAACTAATAACTTTCTCACGACCCTTCTTTAATTTAGTTTATACTTGACTATATTCATGAGCACTGGGAAAGCAGTGAATAACTGGGAAATAACAAGGCAATTCAACTGTTATGCTGAGACTTAGTCTAATGAAACTATGAATAAATGGACAGAAAGATGCTTAATAATTGATCAAATGTTATCTGCACTGAACTATTGATCAATAGGAAAGCAATCAGATTACAAATTAACTTTTCAAAACACTATTGCTATGTTTTCCTATGTGATTGTTTTTCCAGGCAAATCCTAATTTGTTGGGGGGGGGGGGGGAGAAGAGAACACTAAGTCTCCAAGTCCCAACAAGGAAATTTTTGTTTTTGTGTTAATACTTTAAGCTGTTTAATCTAACTGAGTACTACAATATATTTAATCTGGAATAAATTATTCAACATTTTGAACTACACACTTTGAAAAATATATTCTATTGATGTCTTTAAGGGATTGTTTAGAGAGAATTTAAAGGCTTAAGGGGATAAAATAATGGCTATTAAACACAATTTGGGTGAAAGTTTCTTAATATTCAAAATGAATTGGTTCTAAGATCCCAAGACTCAAAATGGTCAGCTGTTTTGTTTCTTTATATAATGGCCTAATAGTTACATATATTTTATTGCATCCTGTTGAAAGGTTAAATCATATTTATACATGCCTGGCATGTACATATTATGCAGATAGTTGTAATGTCACATTGTTGATGATATAAAGAAAGGATATTATCTGTAAACAATCTAATTCATAGGTGATTGACTGTGTTTATGTAGAATCCACAGGTATAGAGGGTTAATTATTTTATCTACAGACTTCAGACTTCTGACTTTGAATTCTCCTGACAAGTACTTGTCTTTGTTTTCCATTGCTTAGAAGAAACACCATGACCAAGGCAACTTTTATAAGAGACAACTTTTAACTTGGACTGGTCTACAGATTCAGATGTTCAGTCCATTATCATCCTGGAAGCATGCAGCATCCAGGAAGACATGGTGCTAGAGAAGCAGCTGAGAGTTGTACATCTGGTTGTGATTTCAGACAGGAGAAGACTGGCTTCCAGGAAGCTAGCAGGAAAGAGGGTCTCAAAAGCCCACCCCCACAATGACACACTTCCCCCAATAAGTCATGTCTACTTGAACAAGGCCACTCCTTCTAATAGTGCCACTTGCTCCCTGGGACAAGCATATTCAAACATTCTACTCTCTGGCCCCCTTAGGCTTGTTCAAACACCTGAATCTATGGGGGCCATACTTTGCCATAGTATAACAAAAAAAATGAGTTCAATCCAACTTCAGAGGTTCCCATAGTCTATAGCAGTCTCATCAATGTTAGGTGTCAAAAGTTCAAAGTTTCTTCTGAGATTCATCCAAACACTTAAATGTAATCCCCTATAAAATCCAAATAAAAAGCTGATCCAACAACAAAGGAAGTATATTATCATTCCAAAACTTTATAGCGAGGAAATACTGTACTAAAGCATATCACAAACCAGCTATGCAAAGTGGAAATTCTGCATCTCCATGTCTGATGTAAAAGCACTCTTCTGATCTCTAACTCCTTTCATCTTTGTTGACTGCAACAAACTTCTTTCCCTTTGGCAGATTCCATTCACTGTTAGCAGCTTTCCTAGGCAGATACCCCATGGCTCTGACAACTCCTGGGGTATCCAGTACAACTTCACCTTTCAACTTCTTGTTCCAGTGTCAGGATCCACACATGATCTGGGCTCCTCCAAAAGACTTGGGTCACTTCTCCGGTTCTGCCCTATATAGCACCCTATGTTCTGCTTGGCTCCCTTCATTACTGCTTCTGTTCTTAATGATCATTCCATAGTACTGGCATCTTTAATTTGCTGGAGTCTTCTACTGCAATTAGGCTTCACCAATAGCCTCAGAAAGGCTCTCTTCATGGTGCCAAGCCTCAACTCCTTTGCATGACCCCTTTTGTCCTGGGTGAGGTTGTACCTTCACTAGGGGCCTTCCCTGTCCTCTCAAAGCCTACACCCACACTTCCCCCAATAAGGTCACACCCACTCCAACAAGGCCGCACCTCCTAATAATGCCACTTACCCCCTGGGCCAACCATATTCAAACCACCACAGTACTAATTCCTGGGGATCTTTTTGAAAGCTTAATATTGGTACTGCTTGTTAGGCAGTTGTTAGGGATTCTCTTAGAAGAGTAATCCAACGTCTCAGTTTAGCTAAAGTTTAAAGCTAGATTTTTAGAGGAAATAAAAGAATCCCTCAGCTCATGTTAAATTGGAGGCAGGTGTATTTGGGAGTATGATTAATGGTATATTTCAAGTTCTTCCCTTACCCATAACAGGTAAGAGAAAAAAGAGAGGTGCCTTCCTTCATCTAGAGTCCTGTTAAAAAAAGTAAAGCAGGGTCATCATCATGAGTGTTTCAAAATTTAGTGGAAGATGTGCAATGCATTCTCAATTGCCTAACCTTAAGCTTACTTTCTTTGTTTTATCCTTTTGTTGTTGTTTGTTCTTGATATTTTATTTTAATTCTCCCTTCCCTTGCTTCCCTCCAAACCCTCTTTTATACTCTTTTATACTTTTATACTCATCCCTGCTGTCATTCTACCAATTGTTATTGCATGCATATAAGTATTTTTATGACTAGATAAGTCAATATAATGTTACTTGCATGTATGTATTCAGGGCTGACCAGTTGACACTGGACAATCACTGTGATCTTACCAGGGAAGGACCACCTTTCTCAGTCCTAGTTTTACTCAATAGCCTATAGTTCTTTGTGTAGGGATGAGGCCCTGTGAGCCTTTCCCTGTGCATTTGGCATGTTCATTGGTACTTTACTTAAGATCTCTATTTTCTCTGCTAAATCTTGCTCATACCCCACATACAAATTTTCTCTTAATTTGTAGCCTTTCAGGTCTAATTTAAACAATTTACCAGTTTACCTTGAAGTTTAAAGGAAGGGCATTGTAATTTAGGCCATATTTTATTTTTGATCTAAGGAGAACTGTGTCATTCTGGGACTTAGAATGGACTGATAATCCCATTTCTTACAGTGTTCTCCTAACTTCAAGTGTTGCACCTTTACTGTACATCTTAAAAATATTTACTTTAGCATATGCTATTGATATACAAATGAGGTATAGTAATATGCAGTGTATGAATGTTATGGATGAAAATAAATGTTTATCTGTTTATTCAGTTTATTTTCTTGCCTTGATAATAACACACTTAATCTGAATTCATATCTCTGAACTTTGAAAAATTATATTACTATTCAATTAGTAACATTTTAAAATTGATTAATGATACCCTTTATTAAAATATAGTCTCCCCAAATGGATAACAAACTGGATGTCTTCAGGAGGGAGTTATTGGATGTTCAAGGTGTCCCTATCATTTGGAGCATTGCTGAGTATTGGTCCCAAGTCGAGTCATTTGAAGCCCGACCTGATGACCTTTTGATCTCTACCTATCCCAAATCTGGTAAGAACTTTTAATTTATTCATGACAGACAGTTGAACAATAGTACCATATTCATGAACCTAATTGTCTGCAGATATTTTTCCAGCCTAAGCTGAAATTTTCTAACATTAAAGAAGGCTTGTGGCTTGCTGGGGCAATGTTGATTATACAGCTTCATATTCATGTCTGAAGTGCCAGCAGGTATCCTATGAATTTACTTAAATTCACAGTCAGTCAAACTTCCTAAGTAATAAATACTCTAATACAACTTTTAACCATATTTCTACTTAATTTTCTATGGTGCAAAAACAAACTAGAACTTAGTATATTATGATCTGCGAAGAGCAAATGAACCCCACATGATTACAAGGTCTTAGGAACTGAATAAATGCATTAGATGACATTTTAGTATAAAAAAGAAGGTGGTTTGGGCAATTTTTTCTCCTTTCTCTCATTTACTTTCATTTTAATTAATTTTCCAAGTTAGCCAACAAATTATTGAGTTTAGTTGTAACACTGACATACATATGTGTCATTTCTAGTTTTCGGAAACCATTGAAAAGTGTTGACAATCATATTTCACTCATTAAAATGTTATAACATAGATTAAATAATATGTTTCAGTGTTTCTGTTACCATTATGAGTACAACTAATAAGTTATTTTTCTGATTTATCATATTCTTTCAATAGAAATGCATCACTCATCTGATAATCAAACCACATATGCTGTTGAGTATACAATGTTCTCACATTTTTTAGTGTATTTTTTTAAGACTTGATGAGACATACTAACATATTTGTCAGAGTGAATCACTGTACTGAGGTCAAATGGACTCTATTGTGTGTAGCATCCTGAATATTACAGTCTAAGGTTCTTTGTGATCTCTTTTTACACCTTCATTATATGTTGATCATCTTTATCTGATATTCCCTTCCAGTCTAAGCTCTAATTTTTTTTTAATATTGAGAGGAAATATATGAGCCTATGATTTCATCAAAGTTGGCTATTCCCTCTGCCAATCCTTGTTGGTGTTCAACTCAAATGCGTTTAAGAATATTTTGATTTGGAGTAAGCTAAAGGATATGGAAATAAAAACACACTTCTTGTTTGTTTGTTTCAGATATTACAAAACACCTCTGCCTCTCTTGACTTTCTCATGTTACTTTCAACATAGATATTTAATTTCTTCCATTTTCCTCTTAGGAACAACTTGGGTCAGTGAAATACTGGATTTGATCTACAACAATGGGGATGCAGAGAAATGCAAAAGGGATGCAATCTACAAACGAGTACCATTCATGGAGTTTATAATTCCTGGAATAACTAATGGTATTTTCTCAGGATATTCATTTTCACTATAGAAATAAATTCACATGTGCTCTTAGTATGTGTGAAGGAGTCAGGAACAGCAATAATACATAAAGAACAAGCACTGTGAAATCTGAAGTGTCTAGAGGAGTTAGAATTTGTTAAACCTCCACTTCCTCAAAGTTAACATCTACATCTGTATCTAGCTTAAATCCCTTAATATATGGAAGTCTGTTATTTTGTTAGTGCATCGTATTACATGTGATAATGAAAAATATTATGGGAATATATTTCTTTGCATTTTCAAAATCTTGAAAAAATAGAAATGGATATTGTGTCATAATTCCATCATAGAGTTTGAACATGAGAAAGAAGAGAGATTTGAAAGACTTTCTTCCAATCTTTTCATATTGTAAATGAGATAGAACAATGAAGAGAAAACCTAGAGACTGGTTCAAAGCTGCTCTTTCTGCTCCATCTTGTGTTATAAATGAGAAATGTTTTTACAGATGCGCAGATCATTATGCCCGCATACTTACAAAGAATGAAAGAGCTCATTTAACCCTGACTTTTTACAGTTTATATCCTCAGAGATTAATGGAAGATATGAAGCTGTTGGTCCATTTACCCAACAAATCAGAACAAAGAAAAAGAAAAAAAGAACTTTATTAAACCATTAATGATTAGAAGATCTTAGGTTGAATTAAAAATAAGTTGTCTGAATCTAAAAGTATAATTCACTTTGTTATTGTGTATGTCTGTAGGTGTTGAAATGCTGAACAACATGCAGTCTCCTCGAATAGTGAAAACACATCTTCCTGTTCAGCTGCTTCCTTCCTCATTCTGGAAAAATGACTGCAAGGTAGAAAGTGAAAATAATCTTTCTTTGTCTTTTTATTTCTTTCATTGATTTTGAGTTTTTTGATATTTGTATATAATTACAACATTTCCACCTTCCATTTCCTCTCTCTAATATCACCCATACACTCCTCACTCTCTTTGTTAAATTCTTGGCTTAACTCCTTCAACTGTTGTTTTACACACACACACACATACA
Organism: Mus pahari; assembly: GCF_900095145.1. Taxonomy (NCBI): domain Eukaryota; kingdom Metazoa; phylum Chordata; class Mammalia; order Rodentia; family Muridae; genus Mus; species Mus pahari. Next base: position 76,530,221 of record NC_034602.1, on the reverse strand, counting down.
CACACCAGATATAAACACACACACGCACAAACACACACATATGCACACACACACACATTTGCACACACATACATGCACAAACACACACATATGCACACACACACCCCAGATACAAACATACACATATGCAAACACACACATATGTGCACACACACACACACACACACACACATACACAAATGCAAAGACACACACACCACATATAAGAGATCAAAGAAGAATTTGAAATTTTTTCATTCAGTCCTTTCATATTGTAAATGAGATAAAAAGTCTGGACATTGTGTGTGTACAAGGTTAAGGGAATCTGATATGGCCACAAGGAATTAAATCAGGCCAGATTGGAGGATCCAGAGCACCACTGAGGCTGTGCCAATCTCTTTGAGAGCAATCAGATTTTTTTTATACCTTTATTAGAGGCAGACGACAATGGAAAATTCCAGGTTCAATTCAGTTAGAGGTACTAGGATACAATGATGTCTGCAAGCAACACAGGGTACACAAGATTGATGTCAAAGACCAATTTTCCTGCCAAGTTTTCATGCTTCCTTGACTACTCAGGGAACATACAGAGAAACAAAGTGTCCTGAATACTTCACTGCCTCAGGGATAACAACTCAAGAACTTGAAGGTAGGCTGTGCCTCAAGAGGCATGGACTCTAACCTGAGAAACGTATTACACATGCCTCTCAAAGCAGCTCTGCCAAGCACAAAGCCATGGCTCCCCACAATGCCCCCATTTTATGTTTTAATTTCAGGATATGCTAGTCAATCTTTAAAGCAGATATGGAGGGCCAAGTCTGTCTCAAGGTTTCCCAGTATAAGAGGCTAAAAATCTCGCAGATACATTTCTATGAACCATCATTTAGTTTAGAAGTCCAATCAAAGACAGAAAAATAATGACCAAAAATCTTTGCCAGGTTTTATGTAACAATTGAAGAAGGGATTTATCTAACTTTGAATGCTTAAATGATCATGTGACCATAATTGCTTGAGGAACAATAGAATGAGCAGTGGTGCCACCAGGATCTGAGTCATTGACCTCAACAGGAATGTGATTTTTTTTTCTTGTTATCAAAGTTTAACACAGGTTGAAAAGGTAGATAAGCCCCTTATCTTTCATCATTAACAGATACATTCAACAAATACAATGTAGCCAAACCCAGCAATTCTGTAGTCCCAGCCTACCCCTGGGATTTCACCAATTTATGTTCAGTCACTAGTTTCTTTATCTGAATCAGGGCCGGTAGGCAGACCTTATTCTTCATGGCTCAACAATTCTGTTGCTCCACTTTCTTTCTTTCCTATGGGTGAAGTTTTTGTAGACACTTGGATATATACTTTGAAGAAAAGGTTGTACACTATGCCTGAGTCACTTTCATATTGTCTCTCATTCTTAATCTTTTCACTTGTTTTTCAACTGCTTTTAAAGAAATAATATTCATATACCAGAACAGATTGAAATTTATATGAATTGACAATTATATATTATTCTATAAATTAATCAATGAATATTTATCATTACGTATTTTCAGATTAGAAGTCTATTGGCAATCCAGCATAATATATAAATAATATTTAATTAACTCTGTGATTTATAATTATATAGATTCATACATTTTATGATTTTATTTTAATAAATTTTTCAAACGCAACATTTAGGAAAATAGTACAAACCAAAGAATTGAGCTTCATGATTATTTAGGAAATAATCATATTATGAAACCCAAAGTACTTATGGTCAGCACCCCAAAAGTTCAGTTGCATCAAACTTCTAGTCAGTAACCTTTCTGGTTCTCACATTAAGTAACTTTGCCTACTTGCCCTGTAATAATAAACTATGTATATTGTGAAATTTATTTTAATTTTTCTCAATACACATGTGAAAGCTATTCCTTTGTATAAATGTATTTGTTCTATTACATTACAAGAAGCAGGCCAACTGGCTTTCTAGATACACAATTCTCAGATTCCATTCTGATCATCTGAAATATAAATTGCAGAAATAAAGCCCAGAAGTCTAAAATTTACCAATAGCAGATTTAAAATTAATTCAGACTAAAGTTTGAGGACCAATAACATACACCATCAAAAATATGTGACTCCTTCAGAGATTATTTATAAAGAGTACTGTTGATATATAGTTGAGTTTCTGCTAGTTGTCAGCAATGGAAATGGTGTTGCATTGCATATTATATGTCTTTTAGTGTATAGATGCATATTTTCTCTTGGCTACATATTTAGGGATAGAATTATTGAAACCTAAGGTAACTCATTTGTGTAGTTGATATTTTAAAATAGTACATGAGTTATTTAAAATGTTGATGAGTAATGGTAACTAAGTTACTCCATACCTTCATTAACATGAAATCTAGGTAAAACATTTTGATTCATGTTAATAGCTATGCAGGGGATTGTTTTGTACTTCCTTAGTGACTAATTAGAATGGTGCCTTTGGTGCCAATATGGCTTATTGACTAAGATAGCTTCACTGAGTTATCTCTTCTTTTCCCTCATTTACATAGGGACTTGCTTCTTTTTCAGAGAGAGAGAGAGAGAGAGAGAGAGAGAGAGAGAGAGAGAGATCTTACAGTAATGAATATCACCAAGAGCCTAGAAGGAGGTATGGTTTATTTTTAGGAGTTTGTGGAGTCATCCTCAAAGGATCCTCTCTGTACTAAAGCAAGTCAAACACATCAAGGTTACAGATGGTGTTATTAGATGTTTTTTGGCTTATTGCCCTAGTTTATTGAAACTGAAATAAGAAATAACTAGTAATATTTACAGGGCTTAATGTTTATAATAAAATTTATATGCTGCAGCATTCATCCTATATGAGCCTATGACTGTATCCCTTCCAAACCTATTTCGGTCCACTCCTTCCTACCCTTGTCCATTTCCAAGCTTAAACAGGCTACTATCTGTGACTTGTGAGTGTGAAAGGTCTCACTTTGTTTATCAGTTGTAAGAGAAGGAAAAGCTAATCATAGCTTCCTGAAGGTCTCTTTCTGCACTTAATTTTCTAGGAAACACATTCACTCCATGTATGGCTAGACTTTAGGTGTTAAACTTGCTTTGAAGAGGGGTAGGCACAAGGCATTTCAGTAAATGTGTATTGCAAAACAATCTCCCCAGAAATATTTCCTCTTTCTTCCCCGTCTCTGCATAATGTCTGGATGTGGGTTTCTGTACCTGCTCCCATCTGCTGCCAGAAGAAACCTTTCTGATGATGACTGGACAAGGTACCAATTTGTAACTATAGCAGAATATCATTTCATGGATTATTTTTCGCTTTTTGTCAGTGGTGTTTGGTTCTATCCTAGGTCTCTTACCCAGTGTCAGGTTCCTGGACATCCAAGCATTGTAGAGCACAGGCTCCCTCCTGTGGTATGGCATTAAACCAAACATTGGTTGGCCACTCCTACAAGTTCTGGCCAACCCAACACATTTTGCAGGCCAGACAGGTTATAGGTGGGGGATTTTGTCTCTGGGTTGGTGTCTAAGTTCCTCTGTCCATAGCCTGCAGAATAACTTCTCATACCAAAGACACTAGAACATAGAAGTGGAGGTTCTAGGTCTTTTTTATAATCATCTTTTATATTTCAAGATATAATCTTTTCAAAGCTTAAAAAGAATGTAGGTGTGTCAGAAATGAGAAAAGAACTTTTGAGTATTAAAACAATACATAGTTGTGGATGTACTGTGTTGGGCATATTTGTACAAATATTGTGACTGGAACTATAAAGGATAAATAAAAAGACAGCCATGTAAAGCAATAGCTAATAGCTATTCAATTACAGAAGTAAATGCCAACCTTTCATTTGTCCATACAGATGATCTATGTGGCACGGAATGCCAAAGATGTGGTTGTTTCTTACTATTATTTCTACCAAATGGCAAGAATACACCCAGAGCCTGGCACCTGGGAAGAGTTCCTCGAGAAATTCATGGCTGGGCAAGGTGGGTCCAAGAATTCCTTTAACTATGATGTCAATACTAAGAGGTTTTTGGTAAGTCACCATAAAGTTTAAAATATAAACCATGTGTTTATTATAAAATTAATTCTCATCAATCAATCTACTAATACATTAGGGAGAGTAAAGATGAAGATAACATGTCCCTTTTGTCTTTGAAGGAACTTTTGGGTAATTTGTGATACATATAGTTTCTAGTTCTGTATTTCAACATTTCGTAAGTTATGAATGGTGCTGGCAATTTATTTAACTGCTTTCAAATCTCAATGCCTATGTTGTACTATTTTAATTATGTGCCTATTCCTTGAATTCTGTTCTGTAGCATTCAAAACTCCTGTTGTTCCTTTATCAAACATACAGTCTCTTTTTCTATCTAATGATAGCAAATGTAGAAAAAAATCCCAATAGACATTTAAGTCCCCATATAAACTTCTTCTTGGAAACAAATGTGTGTAGGTGACATGAAGCATAACACCTGTCATTGCTTGAAATATTATGTGCTTGTGGTATCACTGTCATTGTCAAAGCCTGAAGGATTCTCAGAAAAAAAAAATGTACTCTACGCTTCCCAGTCATTTTGTGACTTCGCATTTATGCCTTCTTATTTATTCACTACTCCCTCTCCTCTGAACATACACATCATGTATTGTTTGAAAAGTCACTTTGTAGCCTTACTTTTGTGGTCTTAGCTATATTTATCAAATGATAATAGTTTTCAAAAGTTCCACTAACAACTTACCCTATTGAGTGGTTTAGATGACAGAGATGTTATGTTTTTGCTTTTCTAGAACCTACAAATCCAAGGAGACAGTGCTGTGTTTATTGTACAGCCTTTTTCCTTAAACTGTGTGGGGCTAACTGTGCATGGGTATTCTTGCTGTGGCCTTCCATCTTGGTGTGTCTGTCTTAGCTTCTTTATCTGTAAGGGCATTTGTCATATTCAGGAACTAATTTTTCCTACTATAGGAACCTTTCTTCTAAGTACAATTTCATTATCAGGTATGAAATGGGGACATTGTATTGTATAGATTTGGAGAAGACATGATTCAACTTATGACAGAATAACTTTTTTTTTTTTAAGTAGATTTCAAATTCCACAGGAAAACAGCAGATAACCATGACTTAAAGAGACATTTAGCTATTTCTACTTCATGTAAATAGTTTTTAATTTTACATTTCATCTTGAACTTTAGTGAGCTTTGGTTCCTGGTATGATCATGTGAAGGGATGGTGGGAAAAAAGGAAAGAATATCGGATCCTTTACTTGTTTTATGAAGACATGAAAGAAGTAAGTAGACACTTCAATTTATTTTTTTAAATTTAACTTATTTGTCCATTTCTTTCTTTTCTTCTTAATCTATAAGGGTAGCTAATTTACTTTTAACTCTGGTTCTGTTATAACGAATGAATTAATTCAAATCTACCATGTTGCTGTTGATTATCCAATTATGGATAACAATAATAATATTTTTGAAAATATCTGTGTGGGTCCACTTATGTGTTTGTTCAAATAGCTTATTAGCTTCTAAACTATAAAATCATGAAGATGATTCTAGAGTCTGGAATTTAACCCCTTTATGTCCATCCAGATTCTTTTTGTACCATTTTCCTTTACTCACTGAGTCTACATTAAAAAACAAGACTGTTAATTTTTTTTCAGATTAACATTACTTCACTGTTGAATTACATACCAACTAAATTCCCTGAGGCATGTTGTCACTCAAAACTGAAGTCTATCAAGGAAAAACTGTAATTATACTTCATTGGCTCTGAGTTTTGGTAGGCCTGACTCAGCTGATATTGTTTCTTAGACTTCTATCAAATCCTTTATGATGGATAAACCACCTTTGGTTTGAGAATACAGTTCTATGTTTCTATGGAAATCACATCATTCTTCTGCATGTTCCTTTTTTTGCAGTCAAGTTCACAGCTGCTCTTATACAATAAGTTGAGTTTATACTAGCCACAATGATTCCTTCTATGTAGTACCCACATTATGGGCTTTTAGGGGATAAGGAACCCTACATATGGGTCTTTATGTGTTCATATATTAACTTACATGGAAACTCTTACTTAGGTTGCCAAGATGTTGTCAAGACAATGAGGTTTATAGTCCCCTCAGATATAGAGGATGACTTATGTAGTTGATAGAGAAGGTGCAGAATTCCACTAGAATTAAAGATTCTCTGTACCATTAGAATAACCTCAGATATTTTCATTCTTAATTTAATAATTTCACTCTTATCCATTATGATTTCCCCTTCATTTGCATATGAATGACTTGGCCTATGAATGACTTGACACATACTTCGCTTCCATTTTCATACTCCTAACATGAAGGTGTTAAAGGTCATAGAATCTGTTTTTCACTCCTAGAAAATTCTTGAGATATATAATCTATATTTGGTGCTATATTTAAAAACCAAGATGACTGTAGTTATTCCTTAACTAAAATAGCAACTTACTTTATTACTATCCATTATTCTGCAAATTCATATTTTTAAATATTGAGAATTAACCCAATCATTTTTTTTAATTTCATGAAATAATACTACTATTGCTCTTAACTCATGGTGGGTGGATTGAATGGTCAAAGAAATCACTTTGCTTTCCCAGAAAGTAGCATAAAAACTCCCAAATAGCTCTCTAGCTAAGCTTAAACAGAACCTTAGTAAGAATGTTCCTTTCCTTGTGACTAAATCTAACTGAAATGTTTCTTTTCCCATTTACCATTTCAGAATCCAAAGTGTGAAATTCAAAAAATATTAAAGTTTCTAGAAAAAGACATACCAGAAGAAATTGTAAATAAAATCCTCTACCATAGCTCTTTCAACGTAATGAAGGAGAATCCTAGTGCAAATTACACTACTATGATGAAAGAAGAGATGGACCACTCTGTGTCTCCTTTCATGAGAAAGGGTGAGGGAAGCACAAATTCATTTTTGCATAGTTTCTGGTCACATTGTGAAGGTATAAGTAATCACAGAAATGTGAAATTGTAAGAAATTAGAAGCAATTAAGTATGCTTAATAAAGGGAAACTCAAAAGTAGAAAAAAAAAAACAAAAGCCTTAGAATGTATTTTATCTTACATTATTTCTGGAATTTTCTAGTTCAAATATCTCTATTTGACATGAAAAATAGGTTTCTAATTGTGACTTCTACATTCTTGTGGAATATTCTGTGAAAACTATAATTTAAGCAAATATTACTTCTGCATGTCATGTCATATCCTTACATAAGGCTATGGTGTTTTAAATATATGGAAGGCTCAGTACATGTAGTAGATAAATATGCTTTATTACATTCACTTCCATAATTTCTAATCCTGTTTGATAATTTTTTTTTCTTCTAAGTCATCATTTGACCCTGTAAATTAAAGCTTTCAATTTAGAAGTCCTTTTTATCCTTTGTTACTAAGGCTTTTACAGCCTGAGCATTAGAAATAAGATAATTGGGCAGTGTTTCCTCCAGTGGCATTTCATTAAGATACTTAGGAATTATTGTTCTTTTAAGATAAGATACTCGTAAAATTTATGGAAATTGGAAGGCTAAGAAGTAGGTCTAGAAATTAGATCTGGTTGGAGTTGAAGATTACATTTTGATGAATATCAAAAGTTAAAGACCAAATACACATTAAATTGTTAACTCAAATTCCTATTAGACAGATATTTAATAGTAATTCCAAGTACATTTGCATTATGTTTTCTTCTTACAGGCATTTCAGGCGATTGGAAGAATCAGTTCACTGTAGCCCAGTATGAGAAATTTGAAGAAGATTATGTCAAGAAAATGGAAGATTCAACACTGAAGTTTAGATCAGAGATCTAAGGCGTGTTTGTTTCTTCTCAGTCTCCTTTGTCAGGCACTAACAGTAGAGAAAAAGCACATTCATGGCTCAGTCAAAGAAAATGGTGTATATTATTTTTCTGAACTTACTAAAACTCATGGTCTTGAAATATACAGATATCAGGTAATAATTCTCTTCTAATTATATTCCTTACCGAAAGGTTCATAATAGTTTCCCTTTTTACTTTCAGTTATCAAAATAATACAATTTTAAGAGGCTTTATAACAGAGTATTTTTTAGCTTCAGTTCCTAATAGCTTCCAGTCTGTATATAGTCTAGGTGCCCTCCTAGAGGAAGATTACATTTCATTAACTAATTCAACTTCATCTGTGGTTATTTTGCATTTTAAAATATTACATCATTAACATTGCCAAATTATTTAAATTCATTCATTCATAAATAATCTGAAAATAAACTAATTTCCATAATCTCTCTTCTTTTTATTGGGTTTTGTATCACATCAGGGTCATTTTCCTCCTGGAATTAATCATTCCTGAGTGAGAGAAATACTGATTTTTGAACTATCATGAAACATAAATTCAAAACTCTTTACGTCTGTCTTCAAGAGCTAATGTTTACTGAAAAATGAAAACAAAAATAAATGAATAAAGTACTGTATGATTACACTCAATATATAACATTCTTGACATGAGAACATTGATGAAGTAGACAGCCAGTTAATGGTAACATAATTTAATGAAGAACTTTAAAGGACATGAGAGGAGTCACAGGACAGCAACCTGGACGATATTGCTGTAGAACAAATAGTCTGTTATATATTAATATCCTGGCATTAATAAAATATTATAGGTTTACCAGATGTTACTACTGGAGAAAATGTGCTAAAGTTATAATTTCTTACCATTTCATGCTGTTTGTCTCAAATTTTACCATTATGTTTAATGAATGGCTTACTAATTTTAAATTTTCTAAAGCCAAGGTAATTTTAAGTAGCAAATGAATGTCTAAAATAAAACGTCCTTAAATAAAGTCAACAATGAATTAATATAAAATGTTTCTAAGACTATTTATACAGGTCAGCACTGAAGGGAAGACCCACAACTAAAGGCATCAGTTAAGTACCAGGTACTTGACTATGTGCAAGGCTTGATGGAGTATGTGGGTAAAATAGTTGTGAATATACACTTCTGGTCCATATCAATGTCATGATACTCCAGAAAGAACTACTTATTACTAAGGAACTCACTTCACTGAAAGCCACAGTGATGAGCACATGTTCATAAAAATCATTGTTTTTATATTCTATGTCTGAAGTAGTTAGTTTGCTAGAATAGTGGAATGTTCCTTCGAAGAGTCAATTTTCTGTCATTTGGGAAGCAATGGCATTTAGAGTTGATGAAAGTTTCCATAGAAGGATAGATCTTTGCTTTGAACCAGCATCTGGTTACTCATTAGTTTATTCCACAACCAAGATTCATAGATACTGGAGTCATGAAGTGGAATAGGAGAAGTACTGCTCATTGTGGTTGCCAGTGTCTCCCTAGCAAAGGCTTTGCTTCCTACCATAAACTTGTGCTTTATGCAAAGAAAATTTACTTTCAGAGGAAGGAGTCTTTAACAACAACAAACATATAAAGTTCAGAGTGGCATGCAGTTAGGGTGAAAGCAGGAGACTATGAAGCCATATTTCATTGTTTACAAGTATGAACTTCTCAAAAAATAAAAGGAAAAAAATCCAACAAAATTAGTTGTGAATGTGTGAAGAGCTATAGAAACAGGATCATAACTGCCCTGAGTATTTTTCTGGTTTTGTTTAATCAGAATTTTAAGCAAATGCTATTGCTTTCTTAAACTCGTATCCCTTTGTAATATAGCCTTACACGGAGTTAGTTTAATTTACTAAATTTTGTCAAATTAACGTTACCATACTTAAGTTGTAGAAGTCCTGCAAAGGATGGGAAATTGTCAACAATGTCATCTAATCTGGGAAAAGAATGAATAGATTTTTAAGTTATCCTCTGCAACATAGTTGCATCTATTTAAGTAAAAGATCATTTTGTGAATATTAACCTTGATTTTCAAACTTACTTGGGGCAAGATGACTAGAAGATTAGTAAGATACATATATGAGTGTGTAACATATTATGAAAGAATATGATAGCTGGCTTGTAGACAGAAGTTCTGTTATTCCTGTGTGGTGGTGTCTATTGATGCTACCATTGCCCATCACCACCAAACTCCAGGTTCTTCCTGATTTCAACAGAAACTAATCCTGATGACTTTATACTGAGCTTCTTTTAGAAGGACAGCATCTTGGCATTCTTATTCCTTTCCAGAATGAGTGTTCAGTAAAACTTTAAGTCTAGTAGGTAGGTATTTGTCCCCTTTTTTTGCTTGTGATAAACTCATAATACCCTCTAGTTCACACTATCACTTAGAGCTGTTTCTCAAAGTGCATTCCTTATAATTTCTTATGTGTCTGTGTTCCATCAATGTTCATCTGATCTACAAGCCCATTCATGACCCAAACGGGGATAACAGTTGCTATCTTCCTATGTTGTCTAATGTAATACTGAACAGAAATTTTCTAACATGTATTTTATTAATGTTATCATGGTATGCATATGTGTGCATGCCTGCATGTAGGTGCATGAACCATCTGTTAGCCTGAAGTCCATGAAGACATCAGCTCCCCTAGAACTGGAGGTATAGGGGGCTGTTAGTCACCCATTGTGGAAGCTGGGAACCAAACACAGGTCTTCTGGAAAAGCAGCAATTGTCCTTAATCTGTCTTCATCAGCTCCAAGTGTATACTTTTAGACACTGGAATTTTAAGGTTAAAATCTTTTATGTAGAAATATAGATTAAAGAAGAGTTGGCTCTGTGTTCCTCAGCTTCCAACACAGGTTCACAGGGCTGACTACATTCTCTATAGCTGGATTTTATCCACCTCACTGTGCTAGAGAATTCCTGGAGGATTTTTTTTCCAAAGGCATTTTAATACAAGGAAATAATGAAGAGTCTAATGCAGCTGAAACTTATTCTTTATGCACAAACATGTAATTGCTGATAATTTGAAAAATGAAAATAGTTAAGCTTTGATATTTTTTATACAGGAGAGTAAGAACTATGTTACAAATTATGTTTGTATTACAAAGTGGACATAGAGCAGAAGATGGCCTAGTTGGCCATCATTGGGAAGAGAGGCCCCTTGGTCTTGGAAAACTTTATATGCCCCAATACAGGGGAACGACAGGGCCAAGAAGTGGGAGTGGGTGAGTAGGGGAGCACGGCGGGGGGGGGGGAGGGTATAGGGGACTTTCAGGATAGCATTTGAAATGTAAATGAAGAAAATATCTAATAAAAAATTGAAAAAAATAAAGTGGACATAGTGTCAGATAGATCTGAGAATTGTCCAGTCATAAAATCAAGTTTTCTGACACCTTATTGAGATATCTGTATTGCATTGTTTTCCGTGTCTCTTATTCTGCTAAAGAAAACCAGCTAAGTTCTAAGTGGTCATTTAAAGAAGTGTGAATAGGAGATAGTATCTGAAAATTTGTTCTTAAATGTCACTATTCATTTTACATACACTTCTTGAAATGTGGATATAAGCCAGCAACAGACAACACCAATATTCTGGGATGCTCAGAACTCTATAAACAGTGCTGAGATGGTTTGGGTATTGGAACACAGGAAGGAGACCCATTGCCATGGTCCTTCATCTGCTAGGCACAGTGATTAGTATCTTCACTAGAATGAGGTGCTAGGGTGTTTGGGAGTCACTGAAGTGCAGATTACCACATCATATCGCTGTTAAAAAATGTCAGAGGCTTGCAACCCCATAGGAAGAACAACAATATCAACCAACCAGACCCCCCCCCCCATATTTCCCAGAGACTAAGCCACCAACCAAGTAGTACACATCGCTCCAGCTGCATATGTAGCAGAGGATGGAGCTGTCAGATATCAGTGAGAGGAGAGACTCTTGGTCCTATAAAGGCTCGATAGATGCCCCAGTGTAGGGGAATTGAGGATGGGGAGGCAGAAGTGGGTGAGTGGGTATAGGAACACCCTCATAGAAGCAGGGGGAGAGGGGATGGGATAGGGGGATTCCAGGAAGGGGGGGGGAGGAACTGGGAAAGGGGATAACATTTGAAATGTAAATAAAGAACATATTCAATAAAAAAGGGAAAAAAAGTCAGGGGCTGAAGAGATGATGGCTCAGTGGTGAAGAGCACTGACTGCTCTTCCAGATGACCCAGGCTCAATTCCCAGCACCCACATGGTAGATCACACAAGTGTGTATACATTAGAAGGGGACCCAACACCTTCTCAAAGACATGCATACAAGCAAAACATGAATGTACATAAAATAAAATAAAAAATAATAAAAAATGCCAGCCCTACTTTAAGAACTCATTGATCAATATGATAGAAACCATGTTAACATTTTACATTTTCCAGTCTTCCTGATAATACAGTTGCTCTATGAGTTCTTCAAGATGTCTGTCATTCTGCTTAACTTAGATAACCCTAAGGAAGTTATAATAACCCATGCATCACAGTATCAGAAGGAAATGTTGGCTATCAATATTGAACATGGGTTACAACATTCAGGTACCATGTTTGTGTGAAAATACACTTGCTCACCAATTTCACTAGGAGGCGAACTTTCACCATATCATAATTGAGCCTAAATATTTACTTTGAAAGACATGCCTGTCTAGAATATGCTGAAGTTCTATGGACTTTGATTGGATCAATGTGGAAAAGATACAGACAGGAACATTTGTTGTGCTCCTAAATACCTACAAGGTCCACGTGTCGCATGACTCCAGATTTGACTTTTCTAAGGTTCATTATAGCAAGCTGTACCACTGTACTGGCTAGCTTTGTGTCAACTTGACACAG
>NC_034602.1:76510599-76515246 GCF_900095145.1 Mus pahari | reverse complement strand
TCTCTCTCTCTCTCTCTCTCTCTCCCTCCCTCCCTCCCTCCCTCCTTCCCTTCCTCCTTTTCTCCCTTACTCTTTCTCTTACTTTTCTCCTTGTCTTTCTTCCCCTACTCTTCCTCCTATTCTTCTTTCTCCTTCTCCCCTTTCTCCTCTCTTTTTCATTCTCTCTCTTGCCCTCTTTCTCTTTTCTGTCACTGATATATATATATATATATATATATATATATATATATATATATACTCTCAGTAATAACTTATGGCTACAAACATAAATATCTAGAAGCCAATTTGATGAGCATATTGTGTCTTTTTAACAAAAATTACATCAGTGCTCCTCTATTGCTTACATCTTACGTATCAACATGTTTTAATCTGGTTTTCAGTACCAGACATGAATCTTCTTTTGGTGAGCAGGGCCTTAAATCCAAAGAGAAAGTGTTTGGTTCCTCTCTATGTAGTCATTCTACTACTGCACCAGTGGGTAAGCTTTGCCGGGTCTGTCTTCACAGAAGCATCTAGAATCTGTGGGTGACTAAAATGTTTGACATGTTTTTTCCCTAGCAGTAGGCAGTAGGAAAGCTAGCCAGGGGAAAATATCAAATTACCAGCTTGTTTTCTCTATGTCCTGTAGGCAATGCATGTAATCTTTCAGGCATAGCATCTTACCATTTAGTTGTGGTGAACAACCAACAGGAATTGCAAATTGTTTGTGGGAACATCAGGTTCCTTCCTAACCAACAATTTGTAGAGGTGGTAGCCCACCTTAGCACTGAGATTTTTCTTAATAATCGATGGCTTCTAAGAGCAGCTTTGCTCACCTATGCAGGTGTTGAAAGAACATTTTCCAAGCAACACGTCTCATTCCTTGAAGTGGCTTTAAAGAAATGGTGGCAGTAAACAATGGCTTATACACTGAAGTACATTAGAATGAATGACACAATTCAGGGGTTCTTGTTTGCTTTATAAAGCTTTCAAAGTCATGACTATTTGTGAGCATTGGTTCAACACAGATATAAACTTCCTGGTCAATGATCCTGGCAGCTTCTCTCTGTTCAAGACACAGACTTCCCAGATTATGAAAAATGGGACAAGTGAGTAGCTGAGTGTTTAGATTTAATCATTGTATTGAACAAAACAATGTATCCCTTTAAAAAAAAAAAAAAAAAGCTAGTATCAGTAGCATCACTAATAACCATCAAGCCTGATCCCCCCTCACTTTTCACAGGATGGTACTCTTGCAGAATTTGCTCCATGATTACTCTGGACTTCAGTGTACGATTTTTGTGTAGATCGATCTGTGTGCCTGGACATTTGCTTTTGTTTACATCAGAAGGAAGATTGGGTCAAATATTTTTTCTCAGTCGTCTAAGTCTGCAGTTACTGTTGGTAGATAGAATAGCAAATACAGAGAAATAATACCTTCTCCCATTCTGGTAGTATCACAATGGATCCAAAATGTGATTCATTGCCACTCGCCTATTAATATATAAGGAAGGAGATTTAATGTAAGCTGATTAAAGTGATTGAGTTCCAAGTGTAAACACAAGACAATTATGCACAGTCTGTTCTAGTGGGAACAGCAAAATGCCCAGGCTAGGGAACTGAGACTATTGTTTTAAAGCCAGAGGGGGTAAATCTTTTCCTTCTCCATGGGACAAGGGTTGTTTACTTGTTCTCAGTTTCTACACTTCTTCCATCCTTAGACAACTGTTTTTCAGAAACCAAGGCATTCTTTGATGTCTTATCTATTAAAAACACTCTTATTTTGCATCAAATTCTAATATTTTAGAATACTATATTTGAAGGTATGGGATAAAAGGAAAAAGATTGTTCTAATATCAGAATATTACATGGAAAATATGAAAAAAATGGTTTCTTCTAAGTATTAACAGATCCATAAGAAGGGTGATTACAAAAATACCACATATACAAAAGCTTTTGACTTTCCAAAAAAAAAAAAGAGAGAACTGCAGTACTTACAGACTGTAAGAGTGAAATGCTGACTCATAGGTCAGAAAAACAAGTTGATGCGATCTAGTCGACTTTGACTCCAGTACAATTCAGCAAGACAGCAGTTACAACTTCCAGGTTACTGTTCTGCCTAATTGTTCCATGCTTTCCGAAATGTTTAGAAATGTCATCATTGTCCTTGGGCTATTCTATTCAGGGTATTGTTATTAACAATTTGTAAAAAGCTTTGCTTGAAAACATTATAAACTATGATAATTAAAGTCATGCATGGTTAAAATTTAGAATCTTGTTTCTCACTAATAAATACCTGACAGGCAAATATACACTTAGACTTCTTTCATTGTTCCTTTGAAATGCAACTTTGTGAAAGTATAAAATGGCCACTCTCTAGAAAGAATTCATTTTCTTAAATAACTTATATAAACAGTAAGCATATATACACTAAACTCTGAAGATGTACCCAAATATATCAGGCTATTATGTAAATACTAAATTATATGATATATACTGTTACAAAATTTTAAAAAATGACCACTTGAAAGATTTGTTTTATTTATAGAATAAAAGTGATTTTAAAATGCTTTAACATATACATTCATAAAAATCTGTTAATGTAATAGTAACATAAATATTTCAAAACTAATAAGAATAGTGTACTAACAGTTTATTGGGTAAAACAACTTATAATAATGTGTGATGTTAAAACTGATGAATATGAATAACTAGCATCTAAAGAGTGTAATGAGAATATCTTTTATGTACTTATTATACCAAAAGTTTGCTGTCTTTGTTAGACAGCAGAATGAAAAAATGTGTTTGTAGTTTTTCAGATAGAATCATAAATTTCCACAAATTTTACAATGTTTAACAATTTAGTATAGCAATGGTTTCTAAAAAAACCTTTCCAAGGAGACAAAAAACACATTTTCTTAATAGTAAATTATAGTTTAAAATTAATAATTGTAGTGAAATGTCATTGTTTCTGTTGGGCAAAATGTAAAAGCAAAAGTGTGAAAAAAAATGCTAAGCCACAAATATTGGGAATCTGTTAGAAACATCCTTTATAGACAAAACATGATTTTAAATATTCCTTGAGAAATACTGTATATATTGTTGGTCTAAACAAAAGTTTTCAATTCTTTCTACATTTTATGATGCTTCTAGGCCGGGTCATACATAAGTATGACCACCAGGACCAGAGCTTATCTGCTGCCATTGCATCTAAACTGGACACCGATGTCCTGATTGTAACCAAAACTTTTTTCTTTTGGCAATTGGGATAGACAGAATTTATAGGGTGGTCGAGAAATTGGAGAAGGAAGACGAGAACATTTTTCTTTCGGAGTGAGTTCCCACCCCCACACACATAATATCTTGTTTATTCCTAGATGTGTGTGTCTGTGTGTGTGTGTATGAGAGAGGCAGAGGGAGAGGCGGATGCAATCACATTTCACCATGGTCAAACTTACGAAAAGGGCTTCTCAAATGAGAGGTGACCGGCAGGTCTGAGACATTTCTTGCGTACTCTTTCCTCCTGCAGTTTTTGTCAGATTTTATTAAGTTCGTTAACTCCCCAGTGATCTATGGCTTCCTGCCTTCCAGTCGTCACCCTGACCTATTACAGCTGTTGAAAAAAACCGGCCTTTGGGTGTGTGTTTGCATGGACTTCAAACCCTTCAAATCTTTGCTGCTTGTAAAGTCACAGGTCGCTATGATTAGATCCTTATTGAACTTTTTATTTTTCCTTTCTGGAGCCCAGAATGAGGTGCCCCGCCCATCTCAGGTCACCACCAACTCTGAAGGTTCTTCACAGCAGCATCCGTTCTGACTGAAGGTAAAATCTGAGCAATAAGATCACAACGTGAATTGAAATCTATTTTTAAACGCTTTTCCTTTAAGCTTTTGTCCTGTATCCATAAAGCCCCGTGGATCTACAAGAGTGTTACTTTTGAGTGCTTTTGCAATTTGAGTATATTTTGCATAATTTCTTTTTTTTAAAAAGTTGGTTATTTTATTTATTTACATTTCAAATGGTATACCCCTTCCCAGTGACCCCTCCACAAGTCCCGTATCCCCTCCTTTCTCACCCCTGCCTCTTTGAGGGTGATCACCCACCACCCATCCCCCCACTCCTGCATCCACCCACCCACTCCTGTCTCAGCCGCCTAGCATTCCTGTATCCTGGGTCTTCAAACCTCCACAGGACCAGTGGGCTCCCCTCCCAGTGATGCCAGATAAGGCAATTCTCCATTAATGTCTTGCTATGTTGAGACCATCTAACTTCCAGTATCTGATTTTTGAATCTCTGGATTCAGTAGAATGCGTTTGAAGTATGCTGGGATTTGGGGGTGGTGTGGAAGGGTTCTTGAGAACTTTAAGCCCATTCAGGGACAAACAAATCCTTCCGGAATGTTTTCTACCCAATCATACATCCACTTAAATACACTGGTGCACACTGGAGAGCACCGAGTGTAGTGATTAGAGTTGACTCCAGAGCTTGGTTCACTTGTAGCAGACAGAAATAAACTTTGTTATTTATTTACTGTAAACAGCCTTGGCTGAAAAAAAAGAAAAGTCAATAGCAGAAACAAACTCTTCTGTTTTCCTTCCTTCCTCTTCCTTTCTTTCTTTCTTTCTTTCTTTCTTTCTTTCTTTCTTTCTTTCTTTCTTTCTTTCTTT
>NC_034602.1:76504374-76510589 GCF_900095145.1 Mus pahari | reverse complement strand
TCTCTCTCTCTCTCTCTCTCTCTCTCTCTCTCTCTCTCTCTCTCTCTCTCTCGTGTTTTTCAGTACTGTGCCTCACAAAGAGTTCTGATCAAAGAGACAGGTCTTTTCATGCTGAGAATCTCTCAGTCTTAACATCAGATGACTCCTAAAGTACATATTTTTAATCCTATTTTAATCTCTTGAATGTTCCTCCTAGAATGAATTGTAGGTACTTTAATCTTAGGTTATGTCTCTACTTGAATGAAGATTTTGTACGTTGTGTAATTTATAAGTGGAAAAAAAAAATTGCCATAGCTTTTCCTGCATGACTTAAAAGCTTTTTGTTAGCATATTCCATATTTTACAGGGAACACCAAGTTTCAGCAAATCTGGCTCAACACTACTAACCATTGGTACCTTTTCTGTCCTCTGTCCTGTTTGTCCTATAATACTGAACTCAGAATTAACCGTTCTGTCTGTTCACTCAGCCTGAAAACTGGTAGGTGGCAGAACTGCTCATGCATGCCTTGCCTGGTGTGGTGGCTACGTTCAGAGATGCGTGGATTGTTCTCATGGTGCACACTTCCTTTACTGCTGTCAGCGTTTTCCTGTGTGAGGAGCTTGCGGTTCAAGTGGAGAAGAAATAATTCCTTGACTTAAAAGAAGTCCCCTCACAAATTGAAAAGACTCTTATATGCATGGGTTGAGTCACAGCTCTTTTAAAACATAGGGCTGAGCCCAGAGTACATAAGCAGTATGAGTCAGTGAGCAGGCCAAAGTCCATTCCTGGTGGCCACTCCTCCATTGTGAGCCTGGGCAGGCTAGTGCTGCTTCGTCATTCTGAATACAAAATGAAAGGCACATCTTAAGACTGGGTAAAGAGGTGATTGGGGTGAAGAATCTTGGAAGAGAAACTGGGAAGGGAGGGGGCAACATTTGACATGTAAATAAAACAACTATTAAAAAGACTGGGTAATGAATGGCAATAATGGGTAAAAAAATAATTAAAGCAATATATTTTCTTGACACTGAATCCACTTTAATCAAATATATATCTATGACCTACGTTGTTAGAGATTAATTAAAGTGACTTAGAATCATCTTTCTCAAATTTTAAGGCATTGCTTATTACAGAGAATTTCAGGATCCCATTAAAATGTAGATCCTAAGTCTACATTAGGACCTGCATACTGTGAATTTCTAATAAGATTTCAGAAGAGACCAATAGCACATGTATTTGTACATAGACCAGAACTTATGTCTGATATGTCAGTTTATGTTATAAATATAAAACAGTACTAGAAGCTAAATTAAAAATTAAGACGTTATGGGTAACTTAATCAAATTTAAAAGAAATCAAAATACCTACCATGCCAAGGTGTGCAATATAGCTGAAGTCTACATTTGCATGTTTGGGCCTGCACAGAGATTTATAGCATCCTGCATCATTTCTTTAAGACTAGTGACAAAGAAACAATTCCTAGAAGAGGACAAACTGTACACAGGGCTTTCCGTTTAAAACTCAGAATGACAATAAACTAACTCTAACGTTACCTCCATTTACACTAAAATATCAGCTAAAGTGCTGATATTTTACTGTAAATGGAGTGTTGGGTTTTTTTTTAGCACATACCTATGAAAAATGACTTAATTCACTGAGGCATGATCCTCCTTCTCTTAAAAGCTTCTTTTGAAGTCCTTTGTTCTGTTTTCAGACAGGCATTTTTTGCCCTTGCCAGTCTACAGTGTTACACCCACAAGATACCCTTTGTGTTTCTGTGTGCACTGTGATAAAGTCAAAGTTCACTTTGTATTATAGTCTTAAGTTTAACACTTGTTACACAGAACCTAATTTTTACTCCTTCTATTCCTTCTGTTCAGCCAGCTGCAAAAATGAGTACAGAAACAGAAGACGTTTGGAGAAAAGATCTGAAGATGATCCATGGCTATCCCATGATCTATGCTTTTGCACTCAATTGGGAAAAGATTGAAGAGTTCCAGAGCAGACCAGGTGACATTGTAATAACCACATACCCTAAATCAGGTGAGTCCTTCGTCCTGAATAATCCAGGTCTAATCTGCCTTTTTTTGTCTTACATTTTTCTTTTATTCATGTGTATGTGTATAACTGTTTGTATGTGGGGAACACATGTATGTATGTGAGTGGCCACAGAAGTGAGATGAATTCTATCTTCAGAGCTCGTATGGGAACTGTGGAGGGACATGTTAGAATTTAGAGGGAGGGATGGGAGGGGCAAATGATGTCATGGTGTTGTAATCTCAAAAAGCATTTATTTAAAAAAAATCACAAAAAATATTTCATGTTTACATGTGTGAGTTTCTCAAAGTGTAAATCATCAAATAATAACCAAACCATTAAGACAAAGAAACTGATCATGGCATCTGTTACAGGTACTACTTGGGTTAGTGAAATTGTAGACATGGTTCTAAATGATGGAAATGTTGAAAAATGTAAGAGAGATGTTATCACCTCCAAAGTTCCAATGCTGGAACTGAGTGTTCCTGGAGTAAGAATATCAGGTAAGATCAGATTATAATTCTTGCAAGAGTCTTCTCACCTAACACTGTCCTATTTGTAATTTCAATTCAGAATTAGAAGAATAAAGAAAGAAAAAAGAAACAGAGCGCAGATGTTTGCATAATTATAAAGAATTACTCACTTATTCTATAAGTTGTTGAATTATTAGTAAAATATGCATCTTCTCATCAATGAATGTACACAAATATTGTAACATTAGCAAGTAAATTAACTTATATCAATTCTACTACTCTCATAGAATGAAAGAATAAAACTGAACAAGATATAATCATAAGAAAGATTGCCTTAGATGGCATATTTAATTCTAGCTGCACGTAATTACAGCCCAAAGTTATATGGGTATTTGGAGCAAATATAATGTAGGAACCTGAAGCATCCAAGTGTTAATGATTGATGCATAAGAGACCTTGGGGCAACACATGGAGTAAAGCAACAGTGGAGGATAAAAGGAAGTAGTGGGGGGCGAAGCAACTTGAAATCATATAGTGTAGAATTAAATATTTAAATGTGAAATGCTTAAAAAGTCTTTAATTTTATTCTAAACATGGTAGAGAAGACGCTGAATCGATTTAGCCTTTTGGGAGTCAGTCATTGAGTGGCCTTTTTGTTGTTTAAAATACAAAGTCTACACAGGTGGCTATATGAGATTGAATTTGTATTGCTAGAGATACACTTTAGATTGCCTGGCTGATAGATCACCTAAGAAGTATGAGGAAAATGAAGAATGAAGGATGAGTCCAGAAGTTTTATTTAGGTCAACCAAGTGTTCTATGAAGCCAGCGGTTTATTGGGAATCTTGGAAAGGATGAATTTGGGTAAGGTTATTAATAATTCTGTAGAAAATGTTAATTTCGTGTATTGAATATTTTAAATAATCACTTGAAAGAGATTTTTTGGCAACTTTCAGCCTAATTAGCCCTTGGAAGCAAGGCTGTTGACCAAATAAAATGTAATCAAAATATAATGGTTATCCATAAAAGTTCCATCATGAAGAGTTTGAGATAGTGGAGATAACACAACTGTTAAAGCTAGGAGAGACTGGAAACTCCTGGTTATACAGGCAACCGTAAAATGTCATTTTAAGTAAACCTTCTGAGAGCCTAGATAAGAAGACAGAAAAATGGGAGTCACCCTTCCCATACTTCAAATTAAACAGCAGAGTATAAACCCCTTACTGTCCTGGAGAAGGCCCATAGCAATAAGGTTTGTAACTTCCAGAGGAAGGCATCTGTTGGGTCTTAGTTGTGGTCTAAAATAGAAGGTAAAATAAAGGCTTGAAAATTAACTACAGCTTTAAAACCATAGAAAAACATAACACCAAATAATGTAGATATGGGAGTCTGAGATTACTGCTGAAGGCAGGGTTAAAGGTTCAGTCCATTGCCATAGAGAGGTCCGTTGAAGTTTAACTAAGAGATGAGGGTGGTATGTGGATTTACTCTAGAGCCAGTTGTGGATACCTGTGACAGCCTAAGAATAACAGAGGGAAACATGCCTATAGAAGATTACGGTTTTCATTTATCTGTACTAGGAAACATTGTGATCTGATGTTGAATTTTCTATTTCTTTAGTTAATATCCTCAGATAAATCCAGTAAATCCAATCTCCAGTTACATTTAAAAGTCACACCATACAACATTTGATTTAGAATCAGTTTATCCCAAAGATTTAAAAAGATGCTCAAATGAAAAATATGTTATTTATCTAAAACTCTAATTTAACTAGCCACCTTAGATTTTTATTTAATTTTCATGACCTTATTTCTATTGTTATAAAAGAGTTGTGTTTAATATTTGTTGTGACCATGGAGTTCAGTCAACAAGATAGTCACTGGTAAATGACATAAATTGCATTCCTGTTCTGAAAGAATTTCCATTCTATTACATATTATATGTTGTATATTTTATTATCATATTTATATACTGTTTATTATGCTATCATATGCATAATAGATTGAGCATAGGCAATAAACATGAGAACAGTGGGTTGAGTGCATTTCTTTTGTGAAATAATGCCTATTAAAGAATAGGTTGCCATGGACATCTCTAAATACTCAAAGCTGGCCTTGAATTTAAGATTCTCATGCCTCACCCTTCTGAATATTGGATTAAAACTTTCAGCCACAATGACAAAGTCCATGCAGTGTTACATACAAGTAAGTATTATACAGACCACTGTAGCTGGATGTTGTATTATAAATTATTATAAACAATTAAAGCTGTCATATTATAAATTATAAATGATTAAAATAAATGATTGTTTGGACTTGATTAATCAAATGTAAGGGGTTTTCAAGAAAAATACACTCCTAGGCTGAAAATAACAAGAATATGTTCTATTAACAGGTAATTTAAAGATTAGAGTAGTTTTAAGTGATATTCAATTTAAAATATGCATAAGACTTTAAGATTTGTATGAAAGACATAATAGAAATACATGTGAAAAATTCTTTAGAAATAGATCCAATAAAATTCCAAGTTACTAAGTGTGATTTACTCCTCATTTTTGGAATAAAGAAAATAAAACAAGACTCACAAATAGTTTAAAACTATCTCACAAGGAGTAAATGATATATATTTTAACACACTGAAATAAATGTCCAACAGTACACTGTTACCTGTCGACTGACTATCTCCTGGAACTCTGAAAAATGACTGTAATTGATTTAAAATTCACCTGCATTTAATATTGCTCAAAAAATGGAAAAATTCTTGGAGGACAGTAAGATAACCCAGCAGGAAAAGGTAATTGTTGCATACTACAAGAATCTGGAATCCACACACACACGCACACACACATGCACACATGCATACATGTGCACATATATGTACATGCACAAGTACACAGTAAAATAGCGTTTACAAATATTCGTGGGAAAGATGAACAAATCTGAGCTTCTTTGATACTCTGATTTTTCTGTGGTTTAAACTGACATCCTCAGGTGTTGAACTCTTGAAGAAAACTCCATCACCTCGGATAATAAAGACACATCTCCCAATCGATCTACTCCCCAAATCCTTCTGGGAAAACAAGTGCAAGGTACATTGGGAACTACCAGTCAAGCTTCCAGTTGAACCCGGTCCATTTCTCTATTCTTATTGTGAGAAGTATTAGCTTGCTTTGTGATACAGAGAACTGAACTTCACTAGAAAGTGCTTGATTTATTTTTTTCTTTTCCCTATCCTCCCATTTTTCCTCCCTCTCCATCTTTCCTTTATTCTCTCTTCACCTCTTCTGGTCCCTTTCCTTGTTTCCTCTTCTCTCTTCTCTTCTGGTTCCATTTTGTTTGTTTGAGAGGAGGTATCACTATATATTCCAGACTGACCTTTATGGCTCTCCTAATCTTCCTTCTCCAGTCCCCCAAATTCTATAATAATAAGTGTTTGTCACTATCAACAGTTAAGATTTTAAAAATTCATTTCAATTTATGTATATGAAGTTTCTAAACTTAAATGTAACAGTTTAATATTGCCACTTTTATCCCCTTTCTGCCCCATGATCATGTTATTCTACAAAGAATATTGAGAAAAGAATATGTATTCTTTTCATAATGTTTGTTGACATTATTTAGTGAAATATTTGTGACAGTTTACTCAGCAAGAAATTTCAAGTTCTTCAATAGTTAATCGTCTTTCTTTCTTTCTTTCTTTCTTTCTTTCTTTCTTTCTTTCTTTCT
>NC_034602.1:76496307-76504312 GCF_900095145.1 Mus pahari | reverse complement strand
TCTCTCTCTCTCTCTCTCTCTCTCTCTCTCTCTCTCTCTTTCTTTCTTTCTTTCTTTCTTTCTTTCTTTCTTTCATTTTGCTTATTCACTTTACATCCATCACTACCCCCTTCCCCCAGCTCCCAGTCACCTCCTTCTATAATCCCTTCCCCATTCCCCTCCCCTTCTCCTCTGAGATGGTGGAGCCCACCCCCATAACCCTACCCCCCACCCCCCCCACATCAAGTCTCTGTAGAGGGGCTAGACACATTCTCTCCCCCTGAGGCCAGACAAGGCAGCCCAGCTAGAAGGCCCTACCCCATAAACAGGATACAGCTTTTGAGATTGACCCAGTTCTAGTTGTTCAGGACCCATGTGAAGACCAAGGTACACTGCTGCTTTGTACTTGCTGAAGGCCTAGGTCTAGCCTATGTATGCTCTTTGGTTGGTGGTTAAGTCTCTGGGCCCTAAGGGTCCAGGTTAGTTGACTCCGTTGGTCTTCCTGTAGAGTTCCTATCTCCTTCGGGGCAACAATTCTTCATCCTATTCTTCCATAACAGCTCAGTCCACTGGCTGAGTGTGTCTATATGAGTCAGTTGCTGGGTAGAGTGTCTCAGAAGACACCCATGCTAGACTCTTGTCTGCAAACATAACAGAGTATCACTAATAGTGTTAGGGATTGGTGCTTGCCCATAAGATTGGTCTCTAGATGGGTCAGTTATTTTTTTTTATTAGATACTTTCTTCATTTACATTTCAAATTCTATCCCTAAAGTCCACTATACCCTCCCCCCGCCCTGCTCTCCAACCCACCCACTCCTGCTTCCTGCCCCTGGCATTCCCCTGTACTGGGGCATATGATCTTCACAAGACCAAGGGGCCTCTCCTCCNATTGATGGCTGACTAGGCCATCCTCTGCTACATATGCAACTAGAGACACAGCGCTGGGGGGGTACTGGTTAGTTCATATCGTTGTTCCTCCTATAGGGTTGCAGACCCCTTTATCTCCTTGGGTACTTTCTCTAGCTCCTTCATTAGGGGCTCTGTGTTCCATCCAATAGATGACTATGAGCATTCACTTCTGTATTTGCCAGGCACTTCCATAGCCTCACAAGAGAGAGCTATGCCAGGGTGGGCTCAGTTATTGACTGGCCATTCCCTTAGTCTCTGCTCCATTTCCCACCCCTACATTTCTTGTAGACAGGATAAATTTGGGGTCGAATGTTTTGTGGGTGGGTTGGTGTTCCTATCACTCAACTGGGGTTTCTGCTTGGCTACAGGAGATGGCCTCTTCAGGTTCCATATCCTCAATGCTGTGAGTCCCAGCTAAGGCCACCCAATTTGGTTCTTGGTCTCCACCCCTATCTTATGTCTTGAGATGCTCCTAACCTCTCTACCTGACAGTTATAGATTCCCATCCGTTCTCATTGCCATCTTGCCATTTCTCTGTCCCTCCCCACAACTGATCTTGAATTACTCCCATTTCCCTCCCCAATCTCTTTCCCACCCAGGTCATTCCTCCTCCATTTCCCTCCTTCAACTATTTTATCCCCCCCTTCTTAAGTGAGATTCAAGCATCTTGCTTGGACTT
Source organism: Mus pahari (assembly GCF_900095145.1). Taxonomy (NCBI): domain Eukaryota; kingdom Metazoa; phylum Chordata; class Mammalia; order Rodentia; family Muridae; genus Mus; species Mus pahari. Next base: position 76,502,743 of record NC_034602.1, on the reverse strand, counting down.
TCTTATGTAGCTTCTTTGGGTCTGTGAAGTGTAGTGTGGGTATCCTGTATTTTATAGCTAATGGCCTCTTATAAGTGACTACATACCATGCATGTCCTTTTGGATCTGGGCTCCCTCTCTCCGAATGATATTCTCAAGTTCCATCCATTTGCCTAAAATAATCATGATATCTTTGATAGTAACTCTGCTATGCAAATTATCTAGTTCTCCTTGAGTTTATGTAAAGAATTTGGTGTGTGTAAGGTAAAACAAAGTGTAATCATGCTTATATATGAAAGCATCATCTTTGTATGGTAACCAAAACCTTAATAAGTTCATGTGAAGAGATTCTACATTAGAAGTGCTGTTAGTAGTTCATGAAAACAGTTGCAGAGACCCACAGACAAACATTAGGCATAGCTCAGGGAACCTCATGGAAGAATCATGGGAAAGATTGAGGGAGAAGGAAGGGTGCCTACAGGAAGACCTACAGAGCCCCCACTAACCTGGGCACATGGGGCTCACAGAGACTTCATCACCAATCAAAGAGCAAAAACAGACTGGATCTACACACACACACACATACACACACACACACACACACACACACGGAGCATCTGTGCAGCTTGGTCTTCATGTGGGTCCCCTAACAATTGGAACAGGAGCTGGAGCTGACTTGGACTTGTATTCTGTTGACTGATTTTGGATCCTTTTCTTAGAGCTGGGCTGCCTTGTCTGGCCTCAGTGGAAGAGCATGTACTTAGTCCTGATGAGACTTGATTCTCCATGTTTGGTTGGGAGGGAGAAATGGGGGAATAAAGTAGGAGGAGAAAATGGAGAATGCTATGAGAAAAGGAGAGACAGAAGAGAGAGAGAGAGACAGACAGACAGACAGACAGACAGATACAAAGACAGAGACATACAGAAAGAGACAGAGAAAGAGAGATTCAGCAAGAGACAGAGAGTGTCAGAGAAAGAGAGAAAGCAAGAGACAGAGACAGAGAGAGACAGCAAGAGACAGATAGAGACAGCAAGAGACAGAGACAGAGAAATACAGCAAGAGACAGAGACAAAGACAGAAAGAGACAGTAAAAGACAGAGACAATGACAGACAGAGACAGAAATAGAGACAGACACATCAAGAGACAGATAGAGACAGAGAGACAGAGACAGAGAGGAGGCTGAGGAGGAAGCTGTGGGAAACAAGTCAATAAGCAGTGTACAGTGTTCCTTTATGATCTTTGTTTTAGTCCCTGCCTTGGCTTCCTCTGATAATGATAATATATAAATCAAATAAGCCCATTCCTCACAAGAAGGAGGAGGAGGTGAAGGAGGAGGAGGAAGGAGGAGGAGGGAGGAGGAAGAGGAAGGAGATGAAGGAGGAGGAAGAGACAGAGGAGGAGGCGAAGGAGGAGGAAGGAGGAGGAGGGAGGAGGAAGAGGAAGGAGATGAAGGAGGAGGAAGAGACAGAGGAGGAGGCGAAGGAGGAGGAAGGAGGAGGAGGGAGGAGGAAGAGGAAGGAGATGAAGGAGGAGGAAGAGACAGAGGAGGAGGCGAAGGAGGAGGAAGGAGGAGGAGGAGAAGTGCTGATAGACACTCTATCAACAACAATTTCTAGAAGAAAAAGTCTTCTGCTATTTTATTAACTTATAACAGTATTTCTTTATTAATAATGCAGCACCCTTTGCTTTTCTTCCTTTCTTGTGTAGATGATTTACCTTGCTCGAAATGGCAAGGATGTTGCTGTCTCCTATTATCATTTTGATCTGATGAATAGTGTTCAACCTTTTCCTGGCACCTGGGAAGAATATCTGGAGAAATTCCTAGCTGGAAATGGTAGGTAGGCCTAAGCCTTAGCTTTAAAATGTTAGTTTTTAATTTAAAATGTTGCAAAATTTAAATAATTGAGTTTCTGTTCATGATTTTTAAAGTCAGAACATTCAAGTTTGGTACAATTTAATATATTAAATTCCATTGTAGGAAGATACATTTAAATTTTTACCATAAAATTCATCTTGCAAAGTATGATAATAATCACTGGCATATGAACACATTCCCAGTGTTAAAAGTCCTTCTCCATGTTTTTCTCATTATTAGATAGATCTATTATACATGTGATTTCTCTGATATTTAGATTCTAATTCTGTTATATAATGAATTTTCCACAGGCATTGGCATGACTCAGTGGCAATAATCTATTCTTACTTAGAATAGTCTCTTTGTAATGTATGTTTTCAAAGTTGATTGTAAATCTATTATTGATTAATTTTACCTTCTTGGAAACTTATCCTATAGTCTCAGCTTCTTTGGTTACTAAAATCCACAAAATGTCTTTGCAATTGACTTATCATACACACACACACACACACACACAAAGATTTGATCTGATGAACACTTCTGAAAGTACTATTATTTTTCTATCTTAGTGGCCTACGGTTCATGGTTCGATCATGTTAAGAGTTGGTGGGAAAAGAGGGAAGGACATCCATTACTTTACTTATACTATGAAGACTTGAAACAGGTAACATATTAGCTATTTATTCTTAATAATGTGTACACTGTGTCACAGGAAAATCATGAAGTTTTATTTTTCGAGTTAAATTTGGAATCCAAAATTAAATGGCTGTTTTCCAATTACCCATGTCTCTTATCATCAAGTCTATCAGATCAGTAAGCACTTTGCAATTGCAATATCATTTATCTATATTTCTTCTTTTCTTTTCAACCCTCCTTTCATCCACAAATTCTACCCTGGGCTAATCAGGACATTGTGCTCATGATTGTGTGCTTGGTATCGGTGTGCGCTCCCAGTTGTTTCCGTTTGCACTTGCTTGATGTAGTGTGACTTTCACGCCTTTGTTCAGCATTTCCACTAATATTTATCTGTGAGTCATCCCCAGATCTGTATGTTCATCATTTTGTAAATTGAATTTCAAATCCACAATGGAATTAATATAGCATGCTCCAAAGCATACTCAATTGGTTTTGTTCTCCAACAAGTCATTCTTTACGACTCTTATTTCCCTTTAGGTGTTGACTTTCCTCTCCTTTTTTGTTTTCCAAGATTTCAGTTAGGTTTTGAGTATAGTGTGAGTAAAGTCTACTGTTCCTATGTTCTGGGCTTGAAGTCAAATGCTTTCTGTTGTATACCTCTTATGTTTCTTTTGAACTTTTTCACTATTTTAGTTCATGAATTCAGCTAGTTTGTGTGATGCAAATTTGTTCAACATTACTGTGGTATCCTTTGCCATTATTCTGGGCTTCTCTTACTAAAATTGGACAATCATACCTACTCTCACACACCATTGAAAAAGTTATGGAAGTGTTCCTTCGTTGAAGAAGTCCAGATATAATATTTAGAATGTCTCTCAATTCTCAAATCCATGAGAATTGTGAAACTATGCTTATAGTACTTATTATGGTGCTCACCATAAATATTGTGCCTCAGTAGTCATACATGGTAAGAACCTTTGAAAATGTGATTACTTTAAGAATGTTTGAATGTAGTAACCAAATTGTTAGTGGCAGCATGACCCTCTGTATGGTGATACTCTCAGAATGTGTTTCTGGGAGACTTCAGAGCATGTCTCATATTTTACTTCAAATAACCTGAAAATTTCTACTATATCCAAGTTGTAGTTAGTTAGAGAATCTAAATTACCAAAATTCTGAATGAGGTCCTAGGTTATCCTTAGAAGACTTTAGCTGATTAGTTTCTTCATTAAGCTAATGTGATTTACTCAAAGTGATATATTCTGATTGATACTAGGAGTTCTTGAAGAATATCCAAAGATCTTTTAATCCCCCTGAAACCTGTTACATACATTACTCTAAATGGGCAGTAATTTGCTTTCTATCATATAGACCCATTTAGACAATATGTGTGTGTGCATATATATATATATATATATATATATATATATATATATATGTGTGTGTGTGTGTGTGTGTGTGTGTGTGTGTACATATACATATATATATGTATGCATATATACATATACATATATACATACAAATATATGTGGAACCGTGAAAGGCAGCCTGTTTTGGTTGATTGAGGCTTGCTCCAGAGACCCAGTAGAAAACTCTACAAGGAATGGAACAGTGAAACACATTCCCAGAAACAGATGCCTGACACCACAGAGCTCCCAACTCCATAATTCTGTGACTATCAGTCATGCAGACAAAGCCCCAAGCTCCTGGCATTTTGGCTAGACTCCACCCTCACAGTTACCTGACAATAGCCAGGTTATGCTCCTCTCCATAGCTACCCTACAACTACGAGATAGTCCAGTCCACTACAAAAGGGGCTGTGTGGCCCCTCCTCTCTCTCTTAAGCTCTCACCTCTCTCATTCTTATCTCTAGCTCTCCTTTACCCCTTCAGTTCCCCCACTTCTTTCCATGTAGCCATGGCCAGCCCCTCTCTTTCTTTTATCTTCTCTCTTTCTCTCTGTCTTTCTACAGTAAAGCTCTAAAACCATAGACTGTCTCTGCTCATTAAGGCCCGTGGTACTTGAATGATGGGATAAGCTTTCACCTAAAGAACCAAGTCGAACCTCCCACCGAAAGGCCTTCCTGCACTCCAGCCACAGACCGGACCATGAACTCTGGCCTACATGGGAACCACCCAGCACCCATTCTCTCCCTGCCCTCTCCTCTCTTCGGCCGCCGGGCTGATTGAGCCACCCTTGGGGCCCCCACTTTGTTCTCAGCTCTTCTGCAACACCTGTTATCTCTGGCCTCTGTGAGACCCAGAGACCTCAGACTGCCCCCTGTCTACCCCATGAGGGCTGAGGTCCATGGCTTCACATAGCCAGACACCCACCCAGGACACGTGGAGAGCGTGGCAGTTCTCTGTGTCTGCCCAGAACACCAGAACTCTGGTGTGACACAGGTTCACTCCCATCCCCTTTATTCCCCCATGCCCGCTGCCATATATATATATATATATATATATATATATATATATATATATATATATATAGTTATAGTGTTGGTCTTGTTTATTGAGAATGTGCTGCAAAGGAAGATTCAATGAGCTCTTCCTTCTTGAATCTTGCAGACACTGAATTTTTCTCCACTACCTGAAAATATTGCCAAAACTTTCCTTACTGCAAGATCTCTTGCTAATACATACATGTGTGTATATATGCACACACAGAGCTAAAAACTGTTTTAAAATGTCATTGTTTTCCTATTGAATAAAAATACAGTCAAATCTCTTCATGAATATGTCCTAGAATGTTATTATTTCTCCCGAAAACATTTTTATCTTTCCAGGATTTTATAATTTTCTCATTTATATGAACTCCTCAATCCTAGTTCCAACCACTTCATTTCCTTTTTTGACCATATGGAAAACATTTCAAAACTCTATCCTTAGAGTTTAAGCTTTGTCTTCTCCTAGGAATTGACACCAACCTCTCAATAGATGGTACAGTTTGTTAAATTCTACATTTTAGAATCTCTCAATTTTAGTTTCAATATTATTTTTCTCAAAATCTTTTTGTGATATGAATGAAGGTTTAATTGTCTACCTTAAAGTAACAAACCTTAAGTCATGGTACACTATAAGCTAAAAGGTGAAGATGAATTTTGTTTAATTTTTATAGTTACACTTGAGTGTTTCTTACTGTGTACCTGAGTGCATAAGCTCACAGGGACCGTGGAACCTGGTCCCTAGTAGTGAGCTACCCTGTGCAGAGACTGGGAGTCGAACCTGAGTCCTCTGGGAGAGTGCTGTGTGCTTTTCACCACCGAGCTGTGTCCTCAACTCATCATTTTCTTTGTTGACTTAGTGTCTTTCTGTGTAACACGGCAGACCTTGAGTTTGTCATCTCTCTACCTTAACCTCCCGAATATCATAAGACTCAACCACAAGAACAGAATTATAAAAGCTGCATCATTTTGTAAATTATGTGAGTTGTTTACATGTCTTCTATTTCCATGCATTTCTCATTTAACTCACTGACAGAACCCAAAGAAAGAAATCAAGAAGATTGCCAGCTTCCTAGACAAGACCTTGGATGAAGAGGCCTTGGACAGGATAGTCCATCATACCTCCTTTGAAATGATGAAGGAAAACCCCCTGGTCAATTACACCCATCTGCCCACAAAGATGATGGACCACAGCAAGTCCCCTTTCATGAGAAAAGGTAAAACTTTGCTAACTGTATGTAACTGTCACTTTTATTTTCTTGTGAAAAAACAGTTCTGACGTTTACTGTTTCATTTAACTTTTTAAAGCTTCTGTTCTTCATAGGAAATCAATGAAAACTAAAAATACTTACAGTCAAAATTGCTTCATTACATTCAGTCTTACAAAGAAGAATAATGTACATATAAGGTTACTAAATGTTTGACAAATAAATGCCTTTCTCCTTTGCTACTCTAAATGCAATTGACTTTTACAATTACCATGCAGTTTTTTTTTTTTTTTTTTTTTTTTTTTTTTTT
>NC_034602.1:76494035-76495501 GCF_900095145.1 Mus pahari | reverse complement strand
AACCAGGAATAGCCACTACACTACCTAAACTACTGGAAGCAGAATCTAAATTTAACTTAAAAGACTACAGAATTCACTGTTGAAATTATTTGTTTACAATGAAGTAAATCATATCTATTGTGACTTCTTATTCATAGTCCATCTCAGTAATAATAAATTAATACTTGTCATAGATTAGTAACTTAAATAAATTAAAATCTTTATTCTTAGTAATGTTACCCTCTATTCTGATTATTATTTATTGGAATAGAGACAGAGGAATAGGATCCCCTTTAGTGCTAGACAAAAATAAAACCAAGTATCTATGTAGATATAGACATACAATCAAAGCAATTTTGAAATGCATTATGTTATGATATTTTAATAATAATTTTAATCTTAATAAACTAGCAAGTATTAAGTTTATTTGGAAAACACAGCATTTGTCTTCAAAGGTAATTTATAATATAACAGAAAAAGGACAAATATATTAGTATTTTTATTTGGAACAAACATGACTGATGTATATGCATATACATTTATTTACATAAAATTGTCTCTAATTGAGATTTTAAGATAATTCTCTTATTAAAGTAGTTCAAGTCAGTTGTGTCACTGAGTGCTATTTCCCAAAGTGTTTAACTCCAGTCTTATGAAGATGGATATAATCTTCTGATAGCTCAATGACTGATGAGTCCCATGTCTGTATCTGATGTTTTGTGCTGTGCAGCTTCATCAATGAAGAAAACATACTGACATAAATTGTTGTCTTTATATCTCCTGTAGAGGAAGAAAATGGTATGCCCTGTGGTTAGAGTCATCCAAACTTTATTTAGGCTGTAGTTCTTTCTAAATCATTAACATCAAATACATCAATTATCCAATGTTCTACTTGCAACATTGACAAAATATGTAAAACATAACACCTGTGGTATAAAATTTGGAAAAATACTGTATAAAATAATACATAAGAATTTAGAAGACTTTAACCAGAAATTATGAATAAATATAAAATATTTGTGCCAATTGTCTAGATTCATTTATTCATTCACTCATTCAATAGAATGAGCGTTTACCCAATTATTAATGTATAGTACAGGCTACCCTTGAATACATGCCTGAAGCACTTGTTCCTGAAACATTCAAAGTCATCTGTTTGCCTCACGGTGACTCAGAGGTCTTATTTATATGTTTCATCTTGATGTTATTCTCATCTAAATCACAATGAATGTTGAAATCTTGTGAATTAGGGGACAAGTATCTTCCAATGAGAACAGAATTCTTACCACACCACTGAACACTGAACTATAACTCCATGACCCAGGACAGTGAGAAAAAAAATATAATATCTCTTTAGGAAATAGTATACCTTCTGAGAACTTAGATAAGAAAATCATCACTCTTTTTTTTTATTACATTTTTTTATTATTATTTTCTTTATTTACATTTCAAATGCTATCCCGAAAGTTTCCCATATCCCTCCCCCC
>NC_034602.1:76471945-76493464 GCF_900095145.1 Mus pahari | reverse complement strand
CATATCTAGTGACTTCTTTTGTGATTGGGTTACCTCACATCACTCTTAAAATAACTCTTGAAATATGAACTCTGTGCTTAGTTATAAGCCTCTGTTTTGGTGACAATATTTATTTTTAAATTATGCTATAGAACAGTCATAGTTATTCAATATGAGATTATTTTTAAAGATCCATCAGATACCTTTGTATCAATATAAATGTATGTGCCTATATATCACCTTTGTTCTAAGTTAGAATCAAACTAATAACACTTTTTGTCCTTTCATTTTAGAAATTATCTTTGAAGCAAATGCATTATTTTTCAACTTCATCCCTTCAGTATCCTGTCTTTCCCTGGTGTATAGTAGTTTTTTTTTTCCTTTGTAATTCATGTTTTACTCTTTCATGTGTTCCTATTATTTTCAGGTGTTGTTGGGGACTGGAAAAATTACTTCACAATGGCCCAAACTGAGCAATTTGATGCTATCTATAAGAAGAAAATGTCTGGAACAACACTTGAGTTCTGCACAGAAATTCAGAGTGCCTAATCTGTAACTTGAATATATGATTTCTTGAAATAGTAACTTGGAAGGGAAATCAAATAGATTCATGAGGGAGAAATAAATGTGCTTTAAAAATGCTGATTGAACATATCCTACACATTCCTCAGCAGGTGATATTCCAAATTATTTAGAGCCAAGGTCTTTTGTTATCTTATTTTTCAAGGGGTATGTCTTCAGATTCTTAGATGATTACTGAGTTGAATAAATACATTTTGTAACTTTTGAAAAAAAAGAAGTTGGTCTGAGTTTATTATAACATGGAATATAACTTGTTTCAGGGTATGAAACTTGTATTCGCGTTCTTGTGAAACATATTTCACAGGAGACTATACGTTCCCACTGTGTCTCCCATATAGTACTACTTAGAGAAAGTACTTAGAAAATGCTAAGCGCTTCTTAGAGTTATGTTTCTTTTGCTATTAAAACAGTTTGCAAGGTTGCACATGGTCTGCATTTTCTACGCTTGTCCTAGTTTCCCTCTCCTGAATATCTGATCCAGGGCACTGTGCTCCCTGGATATCTCAAGGTGCTCATGCTGTTCTGTGAGTTATCAATCATCCTTCCACCATGGTTCTTCAGTAATGTTATTCCATGTGCCAGATCAAGTAACTGAGACTCGGAAATAGTTTTCTATATTTTTAATCTCATTTCTGTGTCTCTAAAGAATGAATGATTTACAAAACTCTTCCCTTGAGCTTATCTCTGAGAGACTACTCAGGGGCTATAATTAATCCCTGCCTCACTTACCTTCATGGAAGATACTCTCAAGCGATCCTCTTAAATTTCCTGGAAGAAACTCTTGTGTGCTGATCAACATACCTGTGCTTAAGTGTGTTTGGATCCAAAAGTAGTGCTTTTATTTCACAAGATGAAATTATCCCTGCAGCTAAAATTGTTCTAACCTAGTGCTGAAAGGAGAATTTCTAGACTGAGGATCATCGGTCCTCAGAAAGCAGTGGGTGGTACACAAAAGGGCTATATGGATAGATGCTTTTATGGATAATTTGTCCCAGATTTTGTAGCAGATATGTTAGAAAGATTTTTCAATATTTTATCTCATTTCTAAGTCTCTGAGAAATGGAAGATTTACATTATTTGTTTTTGTTTTTGTTTGCTATTTATTTATTTAGAGACATGGATTCTCTGTGTAGCCCTGGCTGTCCTGGAATTTGCCTGCCTCTTCCTTCCAAGTGGTGGGATTAAAGGCGTGTGCCGCCACCACCACCTGGCCATATTATTTTGTTTAGAACTCTTCCCTTGAGCTGAGAGCTTATCTCTTGAGAACCTATTCAATCCCCACCCTATCCACGTCCAGATATGTCTTGGACAGAGTTATGTATAACTCTGAAAAGGTTTCCTGCCTGTAGGTAATATCAACCTATGTAAAATTGCATCCCAAACTGTCTCCAAACTAAAGCAAGTTGATGAGCTCTGGATTTCTCCTTTGCCTATTCAAGGAATGGAGGCTTCATTTACAATGTAAACACACCCTCAACCATAGCTGATATGGGAAGTGGTAAAAGAATTTGTACTTTTACAAGTGAGTCTTAGCTACAAGTCCTTGTTTCAACTTCTGCAAAGAAAGTCTTCCAGTACAAGTGCAAACTCACAGCAAATACACATCTCTGCTTAGGGAGATAGCTGCTTCATTACATGGTTTAGAATTTATTCAAGTTATGAAACATGTGTTCATAACTTCTAATGCTTAGAAATATCTTATAGAAGTTAATATAAAATATTTGCAGGTATGAAAATATAATTCCACTTGGAGAATATTCTTCTCAGGAAAAAATTAAGCTAATGTAGGCATATACTTAGTTTGCCTTATTATCATTACCAATAAGTTAATGTGACCCAGAATCTGATATAACATAAAGTTATTAGAAATAATAATATGCTTCTATGACCTGGACTAATTTTGTTGTGATGGATTGCCTGAATCACGTACCTTCACTAGTACAATGCAGTAACTTTGGCTTTCCTTTTCAGGAATTTTGTTTAATTCTGTTCAACAATAGTAACTTTATAAGCTTGAACTAGTCTTCAAGTATTTTAAGTGCATAAAATATAGACTGAAAAAAAAAATAAAGTGTACGTTTCTCTTTACTTTTAAAGGATCTTTTGATCTTTTTATACCATCCAAAATACTGCCACTAAGTTAATTTGCAATACTTTGCTTTTACCTTATTCACCAATTTAAAAAGAGAAACCATAAGAGTTTTATTCTGTTTTTATCTGAAACCTTATAGTATAAGAATTGTGATAGAAAATAACAATGGAAAATCTCATTCAATACTTCATAGCCTCTTTGTTTTAAAAAGTTTAAAGTATGTCTTATGGCATCTATTCATCACAGCAAGATAAGCCATGGTTGAGTAGAATTTCAAAGGGTGTGTTAGCTGGCCCCTTTCTCCTATCCCTGTTTTGATGTGAATCTGTTCCTGACTTGTCTCAGTACATGTCACTGACCTCATCCAGTCTGATAAAGTTTTATCCTTGGAAAGTTTTAAGGCAAAATACTATGTCATATAATCATCACCATGATATTTGGGCTAACCTAGATCTGTGTTCTTGGGCTACAGTCATTTATATTTATCTTCAGAATAAACTATATCTCATTTCTTTTATGGTATAAGCCTTATTTTTCATTTCAAAGCAATGCTATCTGTAAGAAATAATCATGGACAGCTTGATTCCTAAGGGTTCCAACACAACCAAACTCACAGGTAAGACCACTCCCCCAATCCCAGTACTTGTCCTAAGTGGGAACCCCTGTAACCCAGAGCATGCAGGACCTCCTACCCTGCTGGAGATGTATCTTCTGCCCAAACTGCAACTTCACCTAGGGGCAGATCATGTACTCCAGCACCCTGCCCCCACTCTTCTCACAATCAGAGAGAGCATCACTCCAATGAGGTCCTCTACAGCCAGGTTCACAAATTAGGTGCTCCAGACTCCATTCCACATCCATAGACAGCCTAGCCTGAGGTGGTCATAACCAGGCTCAGAGGAGGAATAGGCTCCAGTCAGAGACAGCAAGGCCATTTAATACCAGAGATAACCAGTTGGCAAGAGGCAAGCACAAGAACATAAGCAACAGAACCAATATGACTTTGCATAATCAGATCCCAGTTCTCCCACTACAGCAAGCTATGGATACCCTAACACACCTAAAGAACAAGATTCTGACCTAAAGTCCCATCTCATGAAGATGATAGAGGACCTTAAGGAGGACATAAATAACTCCCTTAATGAAATACAAGAGAACACAATTAGACAGGTAGAATTCTTTAAAGAGGTAACACATACATCTCTTAAACAAATACAAGGAAACACAATCAAACAGGTGAAGGAATTGAATAAAATCATCCAGGATCTAAAAATAGACATAGAAACAATAAAAAACATATCACTAAGGGAGGCAACCTTGGAGTTGGAAAACCTAGGAAAGACGTCAGGAGTTACAAAGGCAAACATCACCAACAGAATATAAGAGATAGAAAAGAGAATCTTAGGCATAGGATATACCATATAAGTTATTGACACAAAGTCAAAGAAAATACACAGTGCAAAAAACTCCTAACTCAAAATACCCATGAAATTCAGGTCACAATGAAAAGACCAACCCTAAGAATAATAGGTATAGAAGAGAGCATAGATTCCCAGTTCAAAGGGCCAGAAAACATCTTCAACAAAACCACAGAAGAAAACTTCCCTAAACTAAAGAAAGAGATGGCCATAAAAAAGGGCAACAGAACACCAAATACATTGGACCAGAAAATAAATTCCTCCCATCACATAATAATCAAAACACTAAACAAAGAAGACATAACAAAGAAAGAATATTAAAAGCAGTAAGGGAAAAGGCCAAGAAACATACAAAAAGATAATTACACCAAACTTTTCAACAGAGACTCTGGAAGCCAGAAGATCTTGGATAGATGTTACATAGATACTAAGAGAACACAAATGCCAGCCCAGGCTACTATACCCAGCAAAACTCTCAATCACCATAGATGGAAAAACCAAGATATTCCATGACAAAACCAAATTTAAACAATTTATTTCCACTTATCTAGCCATACAGAGGATAATAGAAAGAAAACTCCAGCACAAGGAGAAAAACTACACTGTGAAAAAAATCAAGAAATTAATCATCTAGCAACATACCCATGAGTTCAAGGCCAGCCTGGTCTACAAAGTGAGTTTCAGAACAGCCAGGGCTATACAGAGAAACCCTGTCTCGAAAAACAAAAACAAAAAACCAAAACAAACAAAGAAACAAAAAACAGGAGACAACGATCATTGGCCTTTAATGTCTCTCAACATCAATGGACTCAATTCCCTAATAAAAAAACATAAGCTAACAGACTGGATATGTAAACAGGACCTAGAATTTTTCTGCATACAGGAAACACTCTCAATGACAAAGACAGACACTAGCTCAGAGTAAAAGGCTAGAAAAAAAATTCCAAGCAAATGGCCCCAAGAAACAAGCTAGAGTAGCCATTCTAATATCCAATAAAATAGATGTTCAGCCAAAGGTTACCAAAAAAGATGAGAAAGGACACTTCATACTCATCAAAGGAAAAATCCACCAAGATGAGCTCTTAATTCTGAATATCTACACCTGAAATGCAAGTGCACCCACATTTGTAAAAGAAATATTATTAGAGTTCAAAGTATACATTGAACCTCATGTTAGAATTCAACACCTCACTCTCGCCAATGGACAGATCATAGAACAGAAAGCAAACAGACACAGTAAAAGTAACAGAAATTATGAATCAAATGGATTTAACAGATATCTACAGAACATTTTACTCTAAAATAAAAGAATATAACTTCTTCTCAGCACCTTATGGCACCTTCTCCAAAACTGACCCTATATAATCAGACACAAAACAAACCTCAAGAGATACAACAATATTGAATTAATCCTGTGAATTCAATCAGATCACCATATACAAAGGCTGGTCTTCAATAACAACAAAGACAACAGAAAGTTGACATACTTATGGGAGCTGAACAACTCTCTACTCAATGATAAATTTGTCAGGGAAGAAAAAAAGAAAGAAATCAAAGACTTTCTAGAAGTAATCCCACTAAAATCAGGGACAACACAAGGCTATCCACCCTTTCCCTATCTATCCAATAAAGTACTCTAAGTTCTAGCGAGAACAATTAGACAACAAAAGGAGGCCAAAGGAATAAAAAATTGGAAAGGAAGAAGTCAAGATATCACTATTTGCAGATGATATGATAGTATACTCAAATGACGCCAAAAATTCCACCAGAGAACTAAACCTGATAAACAACTTCAGCAAAATGGCTCAATATAAAATTAACTCTAAAAAGCAGCAGTTTGCCTATACACAAAATATAAATGGGCTGAGAAAGAAATTAGGGAAATGATACCCTTCACAATAGTTACAAATGATATAAAATATCTTGGTGTGACTATAACCAAGCAAGTGAAAGCTCTGTATGATAAGAACTTCAAGTCTCTGAAGAAAGAAGTAGAAGAAGATCTCTGAAGATGGAAAGATCTCCCATGCTCATGACTAGATAGGATTAAAGTAAAAATGACCATCTTATCCAGAGCAATCTACAGATTCAATGCAATCCCCATCAAAATTCCAACTCAATTCTTCACAGAGATAGAAAGAGTAATTCTCAAATTCATCTGGAATAACAAAAAACCCAGGATAGTGAAAACTATTCTCAACAGTAAGAGAACTTCTGAGGGAATAACCATCCCTGACCTCAAGCTGTACTACAGAACAATAGTGAATAAAAACTGCATGATATTGGTACAGAGGCAGACAGGTAGATCAGTGGAATAGAACTGAAGATCCAGAAATGAACCCACACACCTATGGTCACCTGATCTTTGACAAAGAAACCATAATCATCCAATGGAAAAACACAGCATACTCAACAAATGGTGCTGGTTCAAGTGGTGGTCTGCATGTATAAGAATGCAAATTGATCCATTCTTATCTTCTTGTACAAAGCTCAAGTCCAAATGGATCAAGGACCTCCACATAAAACCAGAACACTGAATCTATTAGAAGAGAAAGTGGGAAAGAGCCTCAAACACATCACCACAGGAGAGAATTTTCTGAACAGAACACCAATAGCTCAGGCTCTAAGATTAATAATTGACAAATGAAGTCTCATAAAATTGAAAAGCTTCTGTAAGGCAAAGGACAATGTTACATAGGACAAAATGGTAACCTACAACTCTACATCAGATTTAGGGGCAATATCCAATATATACAAATAACTCAAGAAGTTAGACTTTGGAGAACTAAATAAACCTATTAAAAAGGAGGGAGGGGTACAGAGCTAAACAAAGAATTATCAACTGAGGAATCTTGAATAGCCAAGAAGTACCTAAAGAAATGTTCAGCATCCTTAGTCATCAGGGAAATGCAAATCAAAATGACACTGAGGTTCTACTTCACACCAATAAGAATGGCTAAGATCAAAAACTCAGGGGACAGCAGATGTTGTTGAAGATGTGGAGAAAGAGGAACACTCCTCCATTGCTGGTGGGATTGCAATCTGTTACAACAACTTTGGAAATCAATTAATGATCTCCCTCAGAAAATTGGAAATAATTCTACCTGAAGATCCAGCTATACCACTCCTGGGCATATACCCAAAAGATGTTCCATCACATAACAAGGACAAGCACTCCACTATGTTCATAGCACCCTTATTTATAGTAGCCAGACACTAGAAACAACCCAGATAATCTCAACAGAAGGATGAATACAGAAAATGTGGTACATTTACACAATGGAATACTACCCAGATTTAAAAAATGATGAATTCATGAACTTTTTAGATAAACAGTTGAAACCAGAAAATGTCATCCTGAGTGAGGTAACCCAGACCCAAAAGAAGACACATGGTATTTACTTACTTATAAGTGGATATTAGTCCAAAAGTTTAGAATACCCACAATACAACTCACAGACCATTTAAAGCTTAACAAGTAGAAAGACCAAAGTGTGGTTGCCTCAATACTACTTAGAAGGGGGGAACAAAATAGTCATGAAAGGTAGAGGGAGGAAGAGACCTGGATGGGAGAGGGGAGGGGAGGGAAAGTGGGGGCAGGATCAAGTATGAGAATCCAGAGGGCCAGGACAATAATAGAAATATGTAGTAGTGTGGGGTGGGGAACAAGAGGAACCACTAGAAAGCCCCAGACACCAGGGATGTGAGAAGATCCCAGGACCCAATGGGAATGACATTAGCCAAAATATCCAACAGAGTGGTGATAGAACTTGAAGAGACCACCTCTAGAAGATAGGTGTCACCCCCAGTTGAAGGATGGATCTACCCACTCATCTCAAAATTTTTAACCCCTAATTATTCCTGTCTAAAGGAAATCTAAGGGGAAAAAAATGGAGCAGAGACTGAAATTAAGGCTATCCCACCTTAACTTCAGAGACTGCCCCACCTTGGGATCTATCCCATCTGCAGACAGTAAACCCTGAAGCTATTGCTGATGCCAAGAAGTTTTCGAATATAGGAGCCTGTTTTAGCTCTCCTCTGAGAGGTTCTATCAACACCTGACCAATACAGGTGCAGATACTCACAGTCAACCATTGGACTGAGCCCAGGGAACCCGATAGAAGAGCGATGGGAAGGACTGAAGGAGCTGAAGGGGATTGTACCACCAAAGGAAGAACAATATCAACTAATCAGACCCCCTAGATCTCCCAGGGACTAAACCACCAACCAAAGAGTACACAAGAAGGGACCCATGGCTCCAGCTACATATGTAGCAGAGGATTGCCTTATCTGGCATCAATGAGAGGAGAGGCCCTTTGTTTTTGGAGGCTGTTGTCCTAGTAAAGGGGGATCCTAGTGAGGTAAGGCAGGAGTGGGTGGGTGGTTAGGGGGGCACCGTCTTAGAGGCAAAGGGGAAGTTGGATAGTGTGTGGGATGTTTGTGAAGAGGAAAACCGGAAGGGTGACAACATTTGAAATGTAAGTAAATAAAATAATCAATAAAAATAATAACTAAAAAGAGAAAGAAAGAAGTTAGGGCAAAAATAAACAAACAAAGAAAAAAACCCCACAAAAATACAAAAAAAAAAAACAAAAAAACAAAAAAAAACAAACAAAAAAAAAACCCACAAAAAAAAACCAAAAGAAATAGTCATATCTTTTGTAATGTTCAGCCTTTCCTCATTGATTTACAAAAGGAAAATTTGCCTAATTAGTATCAAATGAAATTATAAAATAGAATATACTTTAACTTGAAATTAATCAATATATTATAATTAATCTCTTAAGGATTTATTTTATTTGTGTTTCTGTGTGCACACCACTTGTGTGTGGGTACACACAGAGAACAGAAGAGGATGTTAGATGCCCTGGAACTGGGATTACTGGTAGTTATGAGTTGTCCTACAAGAGGGGTGTGATTATTATTAATAACCTCTGGAAAAGCAGGAAGTTTTGTGACCTGTGGAGCCAGTCTCTACCCCCATAATAATATGCAATTCTCATATTTTACTGACATTTTGGTTATATCATAGATCATTCCAGACTGTCTAGAAAAAAAAAAAAAAATACCCACATGAAGCATGACTTAAAGATTCAAATCTGTTCCAGGACAGCCAGGGCTATACAGAGAAACCCTATCTTGGAAAAAAAAAAAATTTCAAATCTAAATGTGTCTTCAGAAAACAGTTTTAATCATTTCAGTGGTGCCTAAAATTATATAAAATACAATAAAAAAAATCATCCTAAAAATAAGTAATGGGGTACAAATGAAGATGTGAAATTCCAATCAGAAGTCAATATGGTATCTTTAAAGTCTCAGGAAAATTGCCTGAGAATCTATTATTATATTTATGAATATCAGTTTTTTATCAATAGTAAAATAATAGTGAAACAAGCAACAGTTGGTGCTCATTTTAAGAGTTTGAAAGAGCAGTGACAATAGCATTGTTCAAACTTGTGTAGGCTAATTCAAGTTTATAATGTTGACCTGAAAGCTTATTTATTAGAAAGAAATGTCTCTGGTAAAATTTTCACTAACCCAACAGAAGATTAAGAAGGTAATTTTGCAATGAAGCGTGTTTATTAGTGATTGACTGTCCTCTTTTCCTTTATTCATGCGGAAAAGAACAAACTGTCATAAATTTTATGGAGAAATTTCTTTTGCATGTTGAAATACAGAAAACATAAAAGGTATAAAGAGACAAAATAGTTCCTCACACTTTACATTCCTATATCCATTTCTTGTGACCAGAGCTTTTTAAGAGCTCTATAAAGCAAGTGAACTTCTCATGCTGCTCCTTTGAGGTTCTGATTCAGAAACTCTAGAGGAGGCCACCCATTCAGTGTCTTATATAATCACTTTAAGCGGCTCAGTGGCAGGATTACCTAATGCTATTTCCATGTGATAAATGCAAACTACTGTTTTCCGCATGACTGTTAGGTGGATGAAAACAGCTTCCAAGATACCATGCTTTGTGGATTGTATTCATATTTGTAAACACAAAACAGTAAAATGAGAAAAGCAGGCACAACATGAAACCAATTATTTAATATAATTTAAAAGATAAAGGAGCTTGGTGAATTAAAGCTCAACACTGGGTTTTTGCCAAATGTGCAATGAGTTTCAAAGTACAACAAATGGGTGAGTTTCTCAGTACAACCTGCTCGATGTGTGACCCATGCATTAGCTGAGATAATTACTATAGATTGGCTTTCTTTGAAGATTTCTTTTTAATTTAATTTTATTTGTAATTCTTTCTTTACACGCCATATTCCATTCCCCACCCTTCCCCATCCACCCCTGACTGCTCCACATCCACACCTCCCCCCCACCCCACCCCATCTCCATGTGGATGCCCCCATCCCCCACCCCACCTGTCCTCTAAACTCCCTGGGGCCTCTAGACTCTTGAGGGTTAGGTGCATCATCTCTGAATGAACACAGACCTGGAAGTCCTCTATTGTATGTGTATTTGGGGCCTCATATCAGCTGGTGTATGCTGTCTGGTTGTCCAGTGTTTGAAAGATCTTGGGGGTCCAGATTAATTAAGACTGCTGGTACTCCTACAGAATAACCCTTCTCCTCAGCTTCTTTCAGCCTTCCCTAATTCAACAATAGGGATCAGCTACTTCTGTCCATTGACTGGGTGCAAATAACTGCATCTGACTCTTTCAACTGCTTGTTGGGTCTTTTGGAGGACAGACATGATAGGCCCCTTTTTGTGAGCGTTCCGTAGCCTCAGTAATAGTGTCTGTCAGGCCTTGGGGCCTCCCCTTGAGCTGGATCCCACTTTAGGCCTGTCACTGGACCTTCTTTTCCTCAGACTGCTCTCCATTCCCATCCCTGTAATTCTTTCAGACAGAAACAATTATGGGTCAGCAACCTCATCCCTCACTTGATGTCCTGTCTTCCTGCTGGAGGTGGACTCTATAAGTTCCCTCTCCCTACTGTCAGGCATTTTATCAAAGGCTCCTCCCTATGAGTCCTGGAACTCTCTCACCTCTCGGGTCTCTGGTGAATTCTCAGGGGTCCCCCCTACTTCCTAATTCCTGAGGTTGCCTGTTTACATTCTTTCTGCTGGCCCTCAGGGCTTCCGTCCTTTTCCCCTCACCCAATACTAGATCAGGTTCCCCTCTTTTCCCCACTGCCCGTGCACCCTGTCCACTTTCCCTTCCAGGTCCCTCCCTCTCTCTCTTCCCACTGGTGATTTCTTCTCTCTCACAAGTGGGACTGAGGCATCCTCACTTGGGCACTTCAGCTTGTTGAGCCTTTTGAATTCTGTGGACTGTATCTTGTGTATTTTGTATGGGTGTTTTTATTTTCTTTTGTTTTGCTTTTGGCTAATATCCTCTTATTAGTGATTACATAGCATGCGTGTCCTTTTGGGTCTGAGTTACCTCACTCAGGATGATATTTTCTAGTTCCATCCATTTGCCTGCAAAACTCAGGATGTCCTCATTCTTAATAGCAGGGTAGCATTTCATTGTGCAAATGAACCACATTTTCTATATCCATTCTTCTGCCATGGGACATCTATGTTGTTCCCAGCTTCTGACTATCACAAATAAGGCTACTATGAACATAGTGGAACATGTGTCACTGTGGCATGGTGGGGCATCTTTTGGGTATATTCTCAAGAGTGGCATAGATTTCTTTTGCTATTTCCCTAGAAATTGATCATTTCACTGTACAAAAATTAAATTTCTGATGAGATTAGTGTACATGGAAGCTATATCCATGTTTGCTGTGAATTGTTTTTAAAATCCTACTTTAGGCCACAAATTTGAATTTCAGTGTGTTCTCTGCCACGTAAGAAATGCTAACAGGAAAGCATAAGTAGCTAATTAGTAGATATATAAAGCATATTAAAAGCATTATGATATACAGTTCGTATAATTTGAGAAGCACCAAAACTCTTTGCCAGTGTCTTCATTCACGTGCCCTAATATACAACATACACAAATTGAGAGGCACCCGTGATATTCTGATAAATTTCCCCAAATAAATACCTTTGAGTCATCACATTCAAGTCTCAAGAGACGACATGGAATGCTACCAGAATTACAGTTGATCTTCCTGTTCTTTCAGACAATAGTCCCGAGAATAGAAACCATAATTCTGGTTTCCACCAATGTAGGGTAGTTTATCTTTTAGGTGTCAAATTCTGTCTGTGAAGAACTTGAAATGGAGTTTATGGGAGGAAATAAAGATTGAGTGGTAAAGGAAGACTGTTATTGGTCACACCAAAGACCACATGACCCAGTTGACAAATGAGGACTTTAATTGACATGAATGTTTCTGTCCTATTTCAATAAGAACATGTTTGTGTACTTATGTTAAGGCAGTATTTGAACTTTCTTTCCTTAATTTCTTCATCATGTAACACACTATTTTTAGGATAGTATTGGTGGCTAACTGTGTAATTATCATAGTGAAGTTATGAGGCACTAAAAAACTAACCATTCCTCAATTACTTTGCCATCTATTCTTAAACATAAAATGTGTTTGAGCTTGTATTGGGTTAGTTATATCATGTTAGGTGTAATTATGACCTGCTTATTGTTCTCATTTGGAAATTAAGCATGGGATGAGGAGATGTGATTAGTGTGTCAAACTGACAAGGGCTAACTTGTGATGATCAGTCTTGGAGGATGCCAACTTGACTGCTTCTAGTATCAACTAAAATTCAACTGCTGAGCACTCCTGTGAAAGATTTGCCTAAGAATATTTCCACAGAAAGACCCACTCTGAATGTCAGCGGCACCTTCTGACACAGAGTAAGGAAACTTGGCTCTTTGACTGCTTGTCATCACTTTTTCTGGCAAGTCCATCTAGTGTGATGCTGTGGCATTCCTTTATTGATATGCAAGCTAACTTCTTAAGGACTCCAATGTAGACTGAAGCCTGACAGTATCCTCCAGGCCTTTGGTGTAAGATTAGAACTGCTAGACATCCTGCTTTATGAAGTAAAATCACCAAGATTCTCAGTCTCTTCTATGTGAGACAGCCACTGTTGAATTACCTGAACAACAACCTATAATCCAAGCTAATAAATCCAACACACACATGAATATATATGCACGTATGCACATATTCTACCAGTTATCAATACATTTTATACATAGATAAATATAATTTTAGATACATAAAAATGTTTCTTTAATGATTTTTAAAATATCCTTAGTATTATTTATTCCTCTTTTCCCACACTTTCCTCTCCTTCTATACCGATCCCCTTCTCCCTTTCAGAATTAAATTTTCCTCCCCATTTTTTCCCATTTCTCCTTTTATATCTCTTGTATCAAATACAATTCACCTGGAAAAAAAAATGTTTATCTACATCTGAAGAATTTTGGAAGACTTTCATTTACTATTACTCAATGGAAATTATCTTTTATTAATTTCGTTTCTATATTCATGCTCAATGAAGAGAAAAAAAGAATAAAATTCCTCAATAGTTCATTAAAGAATAGGAAGTGCCAAAAAATAATCAAGTCAAACCCAATTGAATTTACTGTAGAAATGATTCTGTTAACACCAGGGCCTTCTTGTGTTGAAGTATGAGGTGTGCTCTTTCTATCACCTTGAGTTGAATCCACAAGTACACACATGTGAGTACACAAAAACGTGTACACTGTCAAATAGTCAGCTGCAGACTTAGAATAGAGGTAATTTTATTCAATTATAGAAAGAATTACAGTTCATATATCTAGCTATTAGTTCACAGGCATCTCATCCAGTTCTGTAGACCTTGGAGCAGGTATCTACCACTGCTTTATCACTGTGGGTTTTTTTCTGCAACCATTGCCTGGATCTTAGCAAATTCATTTTTCTCTTCATTTTACCTTTGGAGAACATGATCAAGAAAGATCTGAAGTACTGAAAATTCCAGCTCTCATTACAATTACCACTTTATAAGTACTCAGGCACATAGCTCCAGGAAACTAGTTCTACTTTTCTTCAGAGGCCAGTTGTCTTTAAATAATTATTAGCGTCATCTTCGATAAATTCATAACAGCTTTTCAGGACAATAAGCTAGCCTATGTTCATTTTCAACCTGCCACCTAATTTACTATTTAGTGTATTTGAATCTTCCCTCTTTCTCTGACTCATGTTCCTTGTATGCTTTTTGGCTACCGAAGTCCTCTCAATCTCTGCAAAGAGGCCAAGGTTCATCTGCTGATAATGGCCAAGGATACTCTTGCTGATAGCAGGGATCCTTGCAGTGCCCTGAGAGGTCAACAGAACCTTCTGGAAGTCCAATTGTTCCAGCATGTCTCGGAGTCAAGGACAAATTTAAAGAAATACGATAGAGATGTACATTCTTAAGACTGAAAGGAAATAGATCGTATTTGTTTTAAATACTTAATGTAAGAATATAATGCGTTTACTGTATTTACTATCTCTCTTGTTGTGTTTCCTGTTATAGGAGAGGCCATGTTGAAAACTTTCAGCCTGTAACTCACTGCAATAGAGGTAGTGGGACCTGGGGAATGGACTCATTACATTAGGTGGTCTAAGGTGTCATGTGACAGTCAGCTTTATTCAAGCACCAAACAATTTATTCTCAGAGGGTTAAGCAAAAAAACAAAACAAAACAAAACAAAACAAAAAAACACATGAGTAAAGCTCACATGAGTTCAAGAGATCAAGCTGTATACAATCACAAGGACAAGCCACACGTGGCAAAAACATATTTTTCCAAGGAGGAATAACAACAGGTATATCAGCTGTTACAAGATGGGGAAGCATTAGAGAAGAAATGGAAGGGAGAAGGTAATAGTCAGAAGATGAACCAGCTATTCTAATCCATATGCGCCCTTCCCAAGAGCAAGAAAGTTAAAAAAAATTCCAGCATGGGGGGACTCATGAATGAAGAGTACTTCTTGAATCGTAGTCTTAAAGATTTTAGAAGATAGACACATTTATTTTTCAACTTTTGAAGTTAGTGTACAAAGGAGACTTTCAAAATTCTTCCCAGGGTGGAAAAACAAAACAATGTTCATGTGTTTTATTTTAAAACATAATTAGGAAACTCTGAGTATTGTTTTGTTTAAAGCCATCTGTGGTGTGTATCCCCTGGAATGTGAAATTAAATAAGATTTACCTGGTATAAAGTTACGTTCAAAAATACAACAGAAAGAAAAACACTAAAGGAAAAAAAAAAAACCCACCTTATAAAAGTGAGACAAAGTCGGGCATGCCTCAAGCACAGAGGTAATTTACCAACACTAATCTTAGGCTAGGCGACACTTTGTTGATTCTGTCCCATTCAGCTCCCACAGGTGTGCTTAGCTGAAAGCTTTTGTACTGTGAAATTCCCAGGTTGTAAGAACATTAGGATATGAGTAACAGTGAGACACTGTGACGCCAGTGCCAAACCAACAGAGCAATGCAAAGCTGTAAAGGCTCACGCGGATCCAATGCTGAGGAAAGGAGCCAGTTTTGGAGACCAATGGGGATATATTTCCTTTCCCTGAACTACTAAGTATAAGTCATCAAAGAAGAATAAATAATCTTGAAAACAAATCCATATTATTTATTTTTGTCTTGGTATACAAACAATTTGTAGAGATAGATAATTAGATTATAACTTTAAGAAAACAAAATTTTTTGTGCCTTTTACAATGTAAAGCATATTGCGGCCATTTCCTTCCATTATGATCATGCTTCAAAAAATCCCCAAAATGTCACCAGATTTTCCAATTAATTTTGAATTAATACTAACATATGACAATATCATAGGCAATGTTTCAGAAAAAAAAATGGTTTTCTTTAAAAAACTGAACACAATTTTTATAAATTCTGAAATTTTAAACTTAATGTAATAGATTAAGTTAAATTATCAATAAGTGTTTTATTTGACAGAATTCACAAAGTGTCTCATCCCTTTCTCCTATATCTCCGGGAATATCATAGAATACTGAGGTGAAAACTGTAAGATATCTTGTTTACAACAAAAGAGTTTTCTTCAAACCATCGGGCTGTTAAATGCATGAATTCTTAATAACTATAAGAGCATGCACAGGACTGTGCAAGACAAAATCTTAGCATGGAATCGAGAGGATAACAAAGTCCCATCTCCAGCTATGGGGCTACTATTAAGAGCCGGCAAGTGTGGACTTTGGGTGGCTGGCCATGCTTCATTGAGTGACTCTACACCTGACAGATCAGAGTCAGCACCAAGTGAACTCAAAGACTGCTTTACTTTTTTAATAAGGATGAAAAGTATGGAAGGTGGGAAATGGTGGCAGATTTAGGAAGGGATAGTGAAGTAATGCGAACAAATATCAAAGGGCACTGCATGAAATTCTTAAAGAATTGTTTCATAAATGTCACAAAGTTTAATTTAATTAAAAACATACATATATGCAGGCAAAACACTCATATGCATAGAATTAAAAATAAATAAAAAGGTTGCATTGCATGACTATATAATGAACTTCCAGATAGCTTTTATCATGTATTATATTGTTTACATATTTTCTAATGTATACCTATCCATATACAGATCATATACTTATAGACAATTGTGAATGGTTCAGGCTCACTGCTACTATGTAACAAATGATAGCTTAAAACAAAACTGAAACTGTATTATTACAGATGTAATGGGTTTGAAATAATCTACACGAAGGAAAGGAAGGGATTGTTTCCATTTGGTGATAATAGAGGACTCAGTTAAGAATTATTAAAGAGCTATTTGTTGAAATATCTTGAAAGTTTTCTTGAGCAAAGTGTGGTGCTTGGTTCATAATGACTTGAATGCTGTCCGTAGCTGGCAAAGGAGACACGAGTGCTATTTCGTTGTTGCTTTTTAGCTGAGAGTTCTGTTTACTATGTGTCCTGTTACGTGCTCAGAGGTCTTCTACAAGTTTTCTAGAAAGGGTGATTGATGGATAGAATTTTATGAGCTAGGACCAGAAGTTAAGGAGCCATTCCTGGTACAATATTCTTATTAATGTAGCCAGTCTGTGTGTTTTCAAGACAAAACTTCAACTCAATGAGAACAGATCTGAAATTAGAGGAGATGGGGAACATGATGTTGTTCTCTAATTGAAGAGCTATGAACATTGGGTAGCTTCTGGGAGAAGACGAGTTAGAGGGGCTTTTCTATAATGGTGTGATCCCTACTATATAGACCACAGTCCTGGGAAGATTCTGTGGTCAAGAGTTGCTGGCTAATTCAATGTGTCAACTTCATGAGGAGACATGAGAGAGAGATAGAGAGACAGAAATAGATGACAGAGTCAGAGGTAGACAAAGACAGAGAGGTGAAGAGGAAGAGAAAGGGACAGGGACAGAGGGAGGGAGACAAAAAGAGAGAGGGGGAGGAGATAGAGAAGTAGAGGAAGAGATGGAGGGGACATGAAATTGGTGGGTTAAAGAAGTAAGATGGACCATTTAGGTAAAGTTGTGGATAGGATTGTGGAGAGTTTGGAGTGTTGAAGGCTCAGAGTATAATAATAATTTATTGGAAGCTATCTTTGGCTCACTTAGTAGTCATTCCTTTCCAATTTCTATGTCTGTCTTAACATCCGTGTGACTGTCAGGTAAAATAATTTAGACTGTATTACCTTAACATGCCTTAACTTCTACCACCAAAAATGCTAAGGATGCAATATGGCAGCATCTTAGATAATAGAGGAAATTTCCCTGCTTTACTTTAATCTATGTGATATTCCCACCAATATATTTAAAGATTTATGTTATTTATGATGGTATGTGGGGGCACAGTGAATGGAAGTGCAGATACCCAGGAGGCTGGAAGCAGTGTATATATCTCCCTGGAGCTAAAATTAAGTGGTTATGGGCCTCCCACCTTGAATGCTGGGCATTGAGTTCAGATCTTCTATAAGAGCAATAAGTGCACTTAATGACTGAGTGGTTTCTTCAAGCCCCCCTCCACTGTATTTTAAAAATGTACTGATTCATAACTTTCTTTGTTTTGTTAGTATAAAACTTAATAGGTTACCTTGTGAGAATAGGGTTTCACAAGTGTAAATGCCCTCACTGCTATGCTGACCCACTATATATGTTGACCTATGGTGCACTGTCACTTTTTACATGTTATTATTAACTCTTCATAATATATATTCCGTCTTAGTCAGGGTTTCTATTCCTGGACAAAACATCATGACCAAGAAGCAANTTGGGGAGGAAAGGGTTTATTTAGCTTACATTTCCACATTGCTGTTCATCACCAAAGGAAGTCAGGATTGGAACTCAAGCAGGTCAGAAAGCAGTAGCTGATGTAGAAGCCATGGAGAGATGTTCTTTACTGGCTTGCTTCCCCTGGCTTGCTCAGTCTGCTCTCTTATAGAACCAAGACTAACAGTCCAGAGATGGCACCACCCACAAGGGGACCTCTCCACTTGATCACGAATTGAGAAAATGCCTT
Organism: Mus pahari; assembly: GCF_900095145.1. Taxonomy (NCBI): domain Eukaryota; kingdom Metazoa; phylum Chordata; class Mammalia; order Rodentia; family Muridae; genus Mus; species Mus pahari. The sequence goes on along the minus strand of NC_034602.1, from coordinate 76,474,993 downwards.
ACAGCTGGATCTCGTGGAGGCACTTCCCCAACTGAAGCTCCTTTCTCTGTGATAACTCCGTCAAGTTGACACAAAACTAGCCAGTACAGTGGGTTAGCCTTTCTCTTTTCTGTTTTTTAATTGAAAGTATTGTATTCAGGTTGAGAGCCATAGCTTCAGCTCAACTCTGACCTGTCTCTTTCTGTACTTCTCAAAGTGGTATGGAAGAAAGAGTTGAGGAACTGGCCACTCTTGGCTATCCAAACCATTTTTAGATGCCTACAAATGTGGAGACAGAAGCATCAATCCGCTGGAGTCTTCTTGCCAGCACTACCTTCCTAAGCGCATGCCTTGTGTGCAGGGATATGCATCCCTGCCCTTCAACGAAGGGCAACTACTAGCAAGTGATCTATCCAAGTGCTTATTAAGTAGAAACTTTTGAGTGGTGAATGGAATTATGCAAGATATGGAGCAAAGGTTCCCATTTGCCCTTTTGTTCTGACCTGACAAATATCAGGAGTGGGTCAAATGAAGGGCATTTACTTTGTAAAAAATAGAAAAAGAAAAGAAAAAAAATGTATAAAAACTAAGTTGTAAAATATTTCTTATTTTTCATTTTCTCTACTGAATTATAAATTTTGCCAAATTACAAATTTGGCACATGAGATATTAGGGATGGTAAGATTAATTTATTTTAGCCTCTGTGTGTTAACATGATCCTGAGTGAAAGGTACATGGTGTACAGTCACCAAGGGCAGCACTTAGTGTACTTGGAACATAGAGTAGAACTCTGAGTTCACATTCCAAAGAAACATTGTTCTTGGTACACATGGGATGGATGGAGTTCAGCACTTTATGGAGCTCTCCAGGTCTAGGCAACAATTTTTGCTTGGAAATGCATGACAATGATGAGGCAGGCAAAATTAAAAAGTATGTTCTACATAAGATTTTCAAGTACATTTCTTAACAATTTTAAAATTGTCAGTTGTACCAAATAAAATCAAATTTATCACCTAATCATTTTTATTAAAATAGAATTATTTAACTTGAATTCCCTAATATAAAGAAATTTACTAGGAGACTGGAGTATGAAAGTGGGAAAGAGCCAGCAGCCTTGGCATTGAGAGAGTTGGATGCCTCTGATGGCTGGAGCCCCCTGATGCAGGCAGAATCACCAGGAATCATTCTCAGAACTCAAGTATCATAACTGATTATGAAATTATTGAAGGCCTTAAGTTTGTATTGAAGTCAATCGTATATCTTCTGAAAATTCTAAGGCTAAGCTTGACAAATCATAAACTTAAAATAACATACTCCTTTGATACAGCGTAAAGAAAGAAAGTCATCTATCTTTATACCTGGGAAGTATACAGAACTTTGGAGTTAATGGGTTTTCAGTATAGTGCTTTGTTGAAAGAGAATCCCGCTGGGCTGTGGTGGCGCACACCTTTAATCCTAGCACTTGGGAGGCAGAGACAGGCATACTTCAAGGCCAGCCTGGTCTACAAAGTGCGTTCCAGGACAGCCAGGACTATACAGAGAAACCCTGTCTCGAAAAAAACAGAAGAGGAGAGAGAGAGAGGGAGAGAGAGAGAGAGAGAGAGAGAGAGAGAGAGAGAGAGAGAGAGAGAGAGAGGACATAACTAAGCCACTNAGAGAGAGAGAGAGAGAGAGAGAGAGAGAGAGAGAGAGAGAGAGAATGAAACCCTTTTCCCTTTATCCAATGAAGGAAATGATGAAAATGCCCATCTGCTCCATCTGTGCAGGGAACAGGACCAGTGAGGCAGCCCTTGTATTTACTTAGTAGATATCTTAGTACCATCACTCTTAGTACCATCACTTTTACTTAAGTATCCTTAGATGCAGTGTTCTTTCTAATACTGTGGACTTGGTTAAGGAGATGAGACTTCAGGTCTAACTCAGAATTACAAGTTTCTTGGTGCTTTATAGCCACATCTAGTGCCAAAATAACAAACCTGTGAGAAAATGTATATGCCTCATATATTAAAAGTACTGTGTGTCCTGTAATGCCGACAACTTCCCCAAAGTGCTGACAAACAGTTCCGATTTATAAATAGTTATTGTAAATTACAATAAACTCTTCAAAAATTGATCATGGGGGGGGGGCTCATGAGTTTCTAGTCCTTCTAAGGATCTAATGAAATTTTGTAGGTGCTGATAAAGGGAGAGCCCCAGTGCTCGGTAGTGTAGACACTGCTAAGTGGTTTTGTTCAAATAAATAGCCTGTTATTGTGTGCCCCTCACCTAGCCATGTTCAGAAGAGAATTTTCATAAACTCCTGCTAATGAACCTGCATGCCTCTGGTCACTCTGCTCTGTCTAAACACCTTTTACTTGTGGATGAACTCTCCCTGATTCCTTAGTGTGCAACTCTTAAGAACTGTGTTAAAACAAACACACACACACACACACACACACACACACACACACACACACAATCTTTGCAAAGGTTAACTTTTCTTCTTTTTGTGTAGCATTATTCCTATACTTTATGAATACAGTTTTCTCCTCTGTAGTAAAAATGCAAAATAAACATCTATGGTATTGGTCTCCCATGTCCACCTCATTTCTCTTCTCCCTTTGAGTCAAATGAATTTTTTATAATATTCACTGTCTTCCGATTCTCTCTCTTCCATGAACATTCTGCAATGAGAATCTTGAGACTTTAGTTGGTTTTAAAGGCAACATGCCACAAATTAGGAAGATTTCCCCTGAAGAATTGTTCTGATTCTTTGATTGACCTGGGAAAGGCCACCCCAATAGTTTGAGGTACATTCAGGTTGCAGTCTATATTTCTTTGAAAGGGTATTTCAGAATGGAGTTCTTCTCTCCTTCTGCATTCTTGCTGTGGAATTGATTAGCCTTGTTGTTGCTGTTGCTGCAGAATCAGCATCCGTGTCTCCATGCTTTCATCATAGAATCCTGATGACCAGTGGCTCTCCAGGGACACCAATTGAAGCACCAGCCCTGTGGACTGGATAACTATTGATCATCTCTCCTCAGTAACAGTCCTCATTTGGTGACCATTGCAACTCTTTTTTTTTTTTTT
>NC_034602.1:76468853-76471310 GCF_900095145.1 Mus pahari | reverse complement strand
AACTTAGAATACCCAAGATACATTTTGCAAAACAGAAGAAATCAAGAAGGAAGACTAATTAATGTGTGGATATTTCAATCCTTCTCAGAATAGGGAACAAAATACCCATGGAAGGATATAGATACAGAGACAAAGTTTGGAGCTAGTCCAACTCTTGAGGCACTCTCCCTCAAAGACCCAGTACCACGTTCTTACATGTGATTTGGCTGTCATTATTATTTAAACGGGGCCCACAATAGAGAAGTTAGAGAAAGGACTGAAGGAGTTGAAGGAGTTTGCAACTCCTTAGGAAGAAAAACAATATCAACCAACCAGAATCCCAGAACTCCCAGGGACTAAGCCATCAACAAAGGAGTACACATGGTTCCAGCCATATATGTAGCAGAGGACGGCCTTGTCATGCATCAATGGGAGGAGAGGCCTTGGTCCTATGAAGGCTCCATAGATGCCCCAGTGTAGCAGAATCAAAGGCAGGGAGGTGGGGGTGGGTGGGTGGGTGGAAGAACACCCTCATAAAAGCAGGGAGAGTGAGGATGTGTAGGGGGTTTCCAGAAGGGGCAGAAACTGAGAAAGGGGATAACATTTTAAATGTAAATAAAGAAAATATTAAATTAAAAAAATGCCATTTAAATTCACACACACACACACACACACACACACACACACTCACTCAAACAGGACTAGAACAAGTTTTTACTATCTTTTTGTATGGTTCTAGGAAATTCCTCTAAACCTCTTCATTTTTTTCATACATTGCAAGCCAATCTTTATTGTTTCAAGATCTCTTTCTCATCCTTGAGAGAAAATGATGGTTGTTTAAAGAAAATGAAACAAACAAAAAAACAGAATTGTTTCCAATAACTTTTGAATTTTGAAGCATTTTCTTTTGTGTATAAAATGTACACCTATTCACATGAATTTACCAATGGACTAGAGACTGCCAAACACCTAGTTGTTGCAGAAAGTGTTGTTTATGATTTTATCTGTGCTCTCTATTGTTGACTCTCAGCATAGCAACCAGAAATTCCTATCTCATTGTTAACTCCTGCCTAAAACTGCCCTTCTTCTAGAGTCAACTCCAATGTTTTCTCAGTGGCTACAGGAGAGCCCAAGCCATTTCCTTTTCTTTTACCTTTTATTGCCTCGTTATCCCCATGCTTTCTGCCTCATGAGTGTTCTTACCACATTTTCAGTGGGCTCCTGCCTCCGAGCCATTCACCCTCTCTGCTATGACAGTCTTCCCTCAGATATGTAAATGACTCATTTCATATTTTCCTGATTGCCCTACGAAGCCTAAAACCCTCTCCCAATCTGTTTACCTTTTCCTGATCTTTTTACTCTTTGCTGAATTGAATCACATCTCCCAAAGCATATATTTATTTCATTGTTTATCTCCCAGAATGAACGTCTTAAATAAAATAAGTACCACCATTAAAGTTGAGAAAATGATATGCTATTTTTTTATTTTTATTTTGAGTCAGTCTTCACCCATGATTTCAGAATGACTTCTTTTGTCATTATGAATGTAATTAGAATGACCTAATAATTCCAACAGAAAGTAATTTCAAATAAAAATCATTCACTTATTTGTTTATTTATATATGTGGGGGGCATAGTGTATATATGCAGGTCAGAAGACAAGCTGTTGGAGTCAGTTCTCTACTTCCACCACGTGGTTCCTGGAGATTGAATTCAGACTATTGGTCTTAGCAGCAAGCAGTTTTACCTGTGGAGCCATCTTATCGGCAAACGCATCTTCATTTCTTCTGAATAGGCAAAGTTCTTTAAGTGTAGGTCATGTTCCTCAACAATGACAGTTAAAGAGAAAGAATTAATAATGTCTGCTCATGCTTTTGTCGATACCTTTCATAGTTAAAAGAAAAAAAAAAGTAGTGAAATAAGAAATGTATGATTAGCTTCCGTAATTGAAGCTTTCAGTTCCCTAGAGAATTTCAACTCAGGTCGTCTTTCCTTTCTCATTCCAGAACTTTTGTGAGGACTCATGAAAAAGGACAAGAACATTTAAAGTCATAATGCAAATATGTATCCTGCCAGAGATGGAACATCAAGTGTCTTGGTTTAACTGTCTTTGGGATGTGCTGCCTCTAGGTGGATGCTGTAGATATAAACCCTAGGGTATGGAGTAAACTTAATGATACTTACTGGGAGAAGGAAAATCAGTTTTCTCCAATGTAGAAACATTGAGTATATCAACGTATCCAAGGGAAGCCTTACGTTGAGTAGTTGACTAGCATATTATGGGCTCCTTAGCCTGTCTGTGTCCGTGTCTGTCTGTCTGTCTGTCTGTCTGTCTGTCTGTCTGTCTGTCTGTCTCTCTCTCTCTCTGTGTGTGTCTGTCTGTCTCTCTCTGTCTCTCTGTCTCTCTGTCTCTGTATCTCTCTCTGTGTATCTATCTCTCTGTGTATCTCTCTCTCTCTCTCTGTATCTCTCTCTCTG